>NW_015537960.1:1023579-1025169 GCF_001515605.1 Sinocyclocheilus anshuiensis
GAAGCGCCAGACTGTCCTTGCAAAGTTGGAACTGCCCCACTTTATAGAAACATTATGTCCTCTTTTGGAAGGCCAAACAAAGTAGTTTCGCTTTCACAACGAAACACACGGTGGGCTAGCGTGAGCGGAGGCGGGCGGGCTTGAGAAAGGTGCGGCTGGCAGATTCGACGAAGGAGCGTCCAGCGGGCTTGCGGCAACCACATGTGACGACCCCGGGCTGGACTCCTCTTCGTCCGCGGCGGCGGCAACAGCAATACTACAGCGAGAATAAAAGTTACGCCTTCTTTCTTTGCGTGAACATTTGGGCGGCGTTATGCAAATCTTCCCACATAGTGAGGTAGACATGTGGGGGCATGTTAGAACAAGCCGTTTTAGGAGGGCGTGGCTGACTCTTAACTTTTATAAAGAATATATCTTTGGATTTGAGACTTTAGTCTTTGCAACTTTACAGATCTTCTTTATGCACCAAGAGCTTGTAACACTTCAAAGAGAAAGGAAAAATTGAAATAGCATCATATGACCCCTTTAAATAATAGTCATGTATCGATTTAGACACCGATTCAGCAGACTTACATTCAGTTTTGCCTCAATTCTGGTATGCAAAAGCTACTTTTTATGATCCAACAAATTCTCAGTGGATAAAACTCTAGGTCCAAAACCATATATTTAACTGATTAAATATCCTGATTGCCTCAGAATTGTCATAATACAGATGCAAACTGTGAAAATACTTTTTGACTGATCTCAAGACTGATAGCATGTATTCTGTGTTGTTCAGGGCATCTGACTCTCTCTCTGTAGTATGCATGTATTATTGTTCTGAATCTGCATTTCTTTTGTCTCTGGTCTGCAGTGTGGAGCTGGACTTTAAACTGCAGGAGGATAAGCTCCAGCCTCTCATGAAGAGACTGTGTCCCCCGGAGGAGTCCCCGTTCCCCCCTCTGCCGTATCCTCAGGAGACCATCAGCTCCACGCCCAAACGCAAGTCCAAAGCGGAGGCCAAGAAACATGCGCGCTGGAAACTCTGGTTTCTGTGACCGCAGGATTACACACAACTGAGCATCAAATTTTCAGTACAGGAGTTCAGTGACAGAATGCATCGTTACAGGAGCATCTGTTCACTTGCTGTATTTTTTGATCAGGATGATTCAGGAAAATCCTATCAGATTGTTTTTGTTTTTTGCCCCTTTGGTACTTTATGGACGCAAGTACTGAACTAGGTTTGGAAATATCGCAGCTAGTATGAAAAATTTAAAAAGTTAAAAATTTAAATGAAATGGCTTTCAGAACCCATTTATGATGATATTATTTTACGACAATTAAACAGATTTTGCTCAGAATTCTCATTACCTTAATACATTGGCACATACGGAACAAATTAATTTAATTAATCATATCTAATAATACACACACACAAATATATAATGTTTTATTATATATTGATAATTATTTAGTTACTAATTAAATTATTACTAAATATTAGTCATTAAAAATATAATTTTATAATTATATATATATATTAATTCTTATTTATTTATAACTTCAATTATTATTATAGAATAATATTTATATTACTATTATAATTATAGA
>NW_015537960.1:1025641-1025876 GCF_001515605.1 Sinocyclocheilus anshuiensis
AAAATAGAATAAATAGAATAAAGAATAAAAATGTGTGTGTGTGTGTGTGTGTACACAAATTTCTATTTTTTATTTTATTCTATTTTATTTTAATATCTATTTCAACATTATAATGATGAAATAATGAAAAGAGTTATTTGCATTATGTTAATGAGTTTTGCAGGGGGGGCAATATGCTTAATTTGTAAAATAAATGTCAGCACAAAAATTCTTGAACATAAAAAAGGTTTAATTT
>NW_015537960.1:1026292-1026536 GCF_001515605.1 Sinocyclocheilus anshuiensis
CTTTTTTTTTTTTACTTGATTTTGGGGAGAATAATACATGTCTTTAGTCATTACAATTCAGTCATATGGCCAAACACAGAGAGAGATGAAGAAATACATGAAAAAAGATAAAAATGAGAATCCCTCACAACCTCATGTCATTTCTACAAGCACTGCGACGTAGATTAAACATCTCACAGCTTCAGCTGACACACCAACAGTTCACGGAGACAATGCCTTGTTTTTTCCTGATAACATACAGGTC
>NW_015537960.1:1027013-1044878 GCF_001515605.1 Sinocyclocheilus anshuiensis
CATCAGAAGTGTCCGCGGATGTCTGCGTGCAGCCAAATTTTTGTGACTGCGTGGATGGTCCACATAGAACCGCTAGCACAGGCGCGAGGTAAATGTTGAGACAGAGTGAGTCAAGTAGGTGTGTGGAGTTCGTCCATCCTCGCTCATCTGCGCTTGAGTATACTTTGAAGGATTAAAACATTAAACTGAATTATTATTAGGCTATTTTAATTTTATTGTAATATATTTATTATCCCACACCCATGATCTGACCCACATGTTGTAGCCTATTTAATCTAATTTAATTTAAATACTTTAGAATTTTGTTGCGGTTTTTGTATGCTTCGTGTAGTTTGTGTAAAACATCTAGCCTATAATTCGTTTGCCGTTTTTTACACAATACAATCATTACTGTTTAAATTGTGTTCATTGAATATAATTGGTATTGTGATCGAGAACAACTTCATTATGTTGTGTTAAAATTATGTTTTTATCTAATCAGAAAAAGAAAATGATTTGATGTAACTGTGTGGAAATTGAAAGATTGGGGGGAGGGGTGGAATCACGATGCCGGCTCAACATCGTGATATCTGTCATTATCAATCGGCCCAACCCTAGGCCACATACAGTACACACCGGAAAATGACAAACACATTTATCCATAAATTGAGTCGAGACACGTACTGCCATCTGCGTGATTTGCTACCACTGCACCTGGAAAAGCCAAACGCACATCTCAGATGCATTAACTAGTTGTTTAGTCTGGTTCTGTACGCACAACGTGGATTAAATGAAAATCCGGTTTTCACGACCATTTTCAGTGAAATGTAATGCAAAGCACTGTGTGTGTCCAGAACCAGAGTGAAAGCCATACTGATTTTAACTGAACAGGGTTAAAATCATCTCCAGCGATACAGATTTCATGACATCACAAGAGCAAAGCATTCTGGGAATGTGACAGCAGAGGCCATCCACAGATACGTGCCAAAGTCTTTTAAAAAGGGCAAATTAATCCACTTGACTGACAAAAAACACAACCTCTCCACTGAATTCACTCTCTCCCTGTTGGCAACTTCAGAAACACAATTCAAACTCCTCTCGTATCACAACGGTTGTGATTCTCAATAGCTCTATTGTAGCCTAAAGAGACGATTAGTTGTTTTCTGTTCCTTAAAAAAAGTGCAATTTATTTATTATGTGCAATATTGTGTATTTGATACAGTTTTTAAAACTATTTACTATACAAAATAAAACATAAAAAATACAAAGAGTGGCTCCGTTATCTGAGTCTGTCTGACACTTCTTGATGTATCATGCATTTCACAGCTTTATTTTATCCATAGGCATTTAAAAACATTTTTTTTATAAAATTATACAAATAAATGAGTAAAATACATTTTACTTTTATTTTATTCAAAGCAAACATAGTATTCGGCTAAAAACAAATTATTAATTGTTACACATGATATAAAACTGTTTATTTATCTAATTTTATGAGGGAAGAAAAAACTACAACTCATAAATCACTGCAAATGAGGTAAATAAATTAGAGTTAGCTGACATTAAAGGTCCCCTGAAATGCTTAGAAACACACAGTGTTACTCTATGTGTGGACATCATTTTAACTGAAACAGGAAGACAGGGCGGGGCATATCAAGCAGTCCCGCCCCTTTTTAAAATAGCCAATAGCGTTCGTTTATATCACAGCTTGGGCTAGAGCCGTTCAGAGCCGTTGAGCTCCGTAAAGCCGCATTTGACAGGGTATGCCAGCCACAATCTCATCCATATTGCTATAAAATATAGCATTCTATGTAGAGAATACAATGGAAAGCATATTTACACTGTTTGAATCGTTCCCTGTCCCCTATATAGTGCACTACGTGCCATTCACTGTACAGAAAATACTAATTCTGTGGACAAGTGACCGATTTCAGCCGCGGCTTCAGAGTCTATTTTATAGTGTAGGGGGCGGGCGATTCGGATTCTAGAGAGCATTTGATTGGACAGAAAGTTTGATGAGAAGCTGAAGTATGTATGATGTGACGTCAAAAAAATCGTTGAGCCGTTTTGGCAGAAGTGACGAACTGCAAGCTTTGAATGCTTATATCTTCTAAATGCAAATTTTGTCACTGTTTTGGAGCGCACTGCCTTATAGATAACCTTAAGACTAACATATTGATACTAACACCCAAAAAACTTAAATTTTTATTTCATGGGGACTTTAACTAAGCTCAACTAGCCCGAGGGTGAGTTTTCAATGGTGGTCTCATATCAGAATTGTATAATGTTGTATTTCACCGGAAATTTGGCAGTGTTGATTTCAGGGACCCTACTGTGGCATTGCAGATGCTAATTGTTGGAATGTGTAAATATGTGTGAATAGCAGCTTTAGATTCAGAAGGAAGTGAGATCTGTTCCCCATCATGTTCACCATTTCGTCCGCCCAGATTACACTGGATAAGAATAAACCCACCGCAGTGATCTAGGAGCAGCAGGGAGAGAATAAATAAATAAATAAATAAAGTACAAGTACAGACCCGATGACTACGATTCATCCAGATGGCAACAGCAAGTTCATGGGATTGATTCTGTGGATTTATTTAATATTAGTACAAAGCCTGCTGTGAGGATCACGATAACAGTGTTGAGAGAGAGAGTTTCAGAAAAACATCTGAGGCGGAATAACCCTCAAAACAGTAAAATTGAAAATAAAATAAAAAATAAAAATAAATAATAATTCATAAAAAAACCTACATAAAATCAGTAAATGAAATAAATAAAGTAGCTTTGCGTTATATTGTAATTTTAATAAATATTTAGTTTAGACCGTCAATGATTACATATATTTTTATATTTTTATAATATATTATATATATATTTTAGTTAATTAGTTTGAGTGGGAAAAAGAAGCCCACATGGATATTGATGTATTTGTGCATCGCCAATTTAAAATAAAAAATAAATAAATAAAATAAAATAAAGCTGTTTTGGAGCAAATATGTTATTTAAAAAAATAAATAAATAGAAAAAAAAAAAACTAAGCACTTTTTTTTTTGGAGATAATGTTCTTTTGAAGGGATCCTCAATGTATTTCTCTACCTTCCTCTCATTTTCCAGCAGCAAAGCGAAAGAGACTAAGAGTTATTAAATTTCTCCAGGTCACAATGAAGGAGTGTGTGTGCATGTCCATGTTTATTAAGCAGGGAATTCCCATGCATGCTTGCAGCGGCAAATGTTCGGTATTTCCCATGCGAGAGTTTGAAAAACTCATCTGAAAAGCACTTAAAGGAGGACAGTCAGCAAAAACCTACAGATAGAAATAAATCAATCTGAAGAGCCTCTCTATCATCACAAATGTATATTTAATGCACAGAGAATGTGGTGAGAATGTAAATCGAAGAGGATTTTGCTGCACTGATGCTGCAGACCGCACCTGCCGTCAGGCCTGCAATGTCAATCAAACAGAGCAGCCAATCAAAAGCCTGCTTTCTCCACCTGGCCCCTCCTACTGCAGAGGAATGGGAGGGGATAAAAAAACTGAATATACACAAGCACTGATCCTGACAAAGAAGAAAAAAGCCTCCTGGATGGTAAAGATGAGGTTTATAAGGCTCTTAAATGCAACACATGCAGAGAAAAGATTAAAACGCTAACATCAGATCATAAAATACTGGAGTGATGATCCTCCAGATCTTTTTGTCTGATCATGCAAAACTCACTATATATGCAACATATGATGCTACAGAGGTTGTTCTGAGTGGTTCTTAGCATATTGCTATGCACTTAATGTGTTCTAGATGGTTAACATTGCATGGCTAAATGGTTGCTAACATACATTAGGTGAAAAATAGCTCCCTCAGATCTCAAAGTTATTACATAATTGGGTTCCTCCTTTATCCATGGGATCTTTAGACTCTTATTTCCTTGTCAAATAGTACATACAAGCCCCTCCTCAACCACTGCATGATGAGATGTGTCATTCACAGTTGATAATCCTGAACAATCTGTCAGATTCAGACTTTTTGAAATTTAAGAAGAATTTTCAACTGGATTTCTTTACTGTAAGTGCACATCTGCATGCACGACGTGTGTGTGTGTGTGCACTAGGGCTGTGTATCACCAGCAAAGTCACGATATGTATCACGATACAGAGGCCACGCACATGGTTGCCAGGTTGACAAAAATAAGTAGCACATTTAGCAGATATTTCCGTATTGCGCAAGTGAAAAGCTCTGTTTCGGGGATTACATCTCTTTATATCAGGCAACCCAGTTGTGTTCCTCTGCGGCCAGATTAAACCTTGTTGTAGCCTATATATGCTCTATTCATTCTTTTTTAGAAACCTCGCACTTTTCTACTCAATTTTAAACGTTGTAAAATTTTAAATTAAGCGTGGTCCACTGCTGCACACGTGCCACAATATCGATACAGGGCCAGCTGTATCGATACTCGTATCGTCTAATCTCTGTGACGATACATCGTCGTATCGATATTTTGAACACAGCACTAGTGTGCACGCGCTGACCAGTCTCATTTAAATTCTACACTCACATCCAGCAAAACCACAGAGAAAAGTTAATGCATAAACCTGAATCCAAGCAACAGAGCCCTGACGAACAAGGTCAGCGTGAAAGAGCTGCCCACAGAGAGCAAATACACACACACATTAAATGTACTATCAATCTACACACAATTCAACCGAATCTGCAGCACATGCATTCTTAAACATACTTATACTTAAAAAAGCATAAACAGACATAGCTTCAATCACAAGAAGTCAAATCTATAAATCTGAGACCTTCAAATATTGAAATTCAGCAGTAAATAATGACATGTTTGCATAATTAAAAGTAGGGGCTGGGATTTTTCTGTTTCTTTTTCTTTTCTTTGGCGCTGTTCTAAAATGGCATAAAATTAAGATGATTCTTTTTTTGGAGGGGGGGTCATGATTTGTCAAGCAACATTTTAAGCCATTTATAGCCAACTAGATCCAAAATGTTGAATTTAAAATAATTTTATCAAGAATTAGTCTATTAAAAACACAAGAATTTTTTAACTGTAATTTTTATGCATCAATATAACAAATGCATATTAAAAAAAATAAATAAAAAAAATCATGCAAACAATATAGCACGGCACTACCAATGCCAAGGTCATGCATAAGCTCAAAAAGCCATTTGTAGCCAATTAGATTTTTACCGATGAATTTAAACAAAATTTCATCAAGAATTGAACAACCTTATTAAAAATAATCATGTTTTAGCACTGCTTTTCAGTAAATGAATACAAGAATATTTACTTATTGTAATGCATCAATATAATTAATGCATATTAAATACAGCAATTGCATACTTAAAAAAAAATAAATAAAAATTATTTTATCTCAAACAGTAGAGCATGGCACTAGCAACGCCAAGATCATGGGTTCGATTCCCAGGGAATGCATGAACTGAAAAAGCCATTTAGAAACTACCACAAGAATACTTATTAATATTTTTTATGCATCAATATAACAAATACATAATAAATATAAATGCATACTAAAAAAGCTCAAATAGTAAAGCATGGCGCCAGCAACACCAAGGTCACAGGTTCGATTCCCAGAGAATGCATGAATTGAAAATGCAAAAAGTCGATTTGGATAAAAGCATCTGCCAAAATGCATAAATGTGAAAGTAATAAACATCTGCCTACATACAAATTTTATTACAAAAACCATGCACATACCTGTGTAAACATTTACTGATGATGCCAATTATTAAAAGATTTGATTCAATGAAACTGAACCGATTCACAGAAATGACATTAAAAAGTCTTAATTCTCTCATACTCGAGTCAGAATGAAACTAGTTTAATGGCAGTCTAATACTCGGTTTTCATAAATGTTGGATATTTCGCCCAGCCCTCTTGCTGGCAGATGTGCTCGGCTTGGCACACGATTGGACCGCATAAGACAGAGGGATTTACTGCAAAGGTCAGCAAAGAGTACATGTACCCTGAGAGCGATGAATGGGCATTATGTGACTCGACCATTAGGACTTGAGCATCTGGAGTTTAGAGACCTTTTAACATAAGCTCAGTAGAAAGAAGAGGCATAAATCAGAGGTTAGTTCTATAGTAACACCACAGCGCAGAGCTACTTACTGAACTCTAGAGGAGAGAGAATAATGGCGGGGTAATAACTGAGAAAGGCAGGAAAGTACTTCAGTGGCACATCCATGTTCAAGCGTCAATCACTAGACACTTCCACACATATGGCTGTGAACGTTAGGGGTGTAACGATATACCAATGCCATGGTTCGGTTCGGTTCAGTTCGCTATGAGGGCAGGGTTCATGGCATGGCACCAGCAATGCTAAAGAATACTAGATTCACATTTAACATTTAAGTCCTGTCAAATATATATTTTTTATTTTTTTTTTTACTCATTTTATTATTTCATTATTTTCATTATCTCTTAATAATGTTGTTGTTGTTGTTATTGTATGTGGTTGTTGTGTACTACTGCAGCTTTTGAGTCCAAGACAAATTTCCTGTAAAGGACAATAAAGTGTAACTTAATTTAACATAGTACTGTACACACACACTTATATTATGCAAACAACAACTTTTATTTTGGATGCGATTAATCGCGATTAATCGTTTGACAGCACTGCTTAATACTAATAATTGCTCTCTGTTAGTTCATGTAAATTATTGCACTAAGAAATGAGACTTTAAAAATTGTTGCTTTGTAAAGTGTTACCAAAAAATCTATTGCCTTACAAAAAATTTTAATACAATAAAATAATGCCTAAATAATGCAAACAAGTCACTGGACAACATTATTTAGGCTACATATAAAAATGCATGTGCCATGGATAATTAAAATGGAATAGTAGGTTTATATTTTAATATTAATATTGGTGCATTCGCAAATTTCATGGTCTGTCTTTGGTGCTTTTGCATCTTTTTCAACACTTGAAAGCTCTATTCTTCATTGACTATAATTGCATAAAGGGTTTGGAATGAAATGAAGACTACTAAAGGACTACTAAACACACAAACACAGGCGTATAGAGGGCGAGGAAGAGAGATGTTTAGCATGCATATGGAGAGATGTGCCTGTAAAAGTCAAGGACAGCCACTATCAGCATCTCTGCACTTCTGGCAGCCTGGAGCTCTCCGATTAAACTATCGCCTAACTCCTGATCTCAGAACAGCTCAGACAGGATGACTGCAAACTAAAGCAATGTGTGCTTCTGTAATCACAGGAGCTGTAAAAGCAGTGCCAAAAGATGCTGCAAGTTTCCACCATCTGCTCAAAATCAAATCAACACAAATACAGAGACACTAACAAAGCAACATTGATCAAAAGAGAAGAGAGAGTTTGGGGAAACCTGTTCGAAAACGGTCAGAAATGACACACTTCAGCTTTAATGTGTTATTTTTCTGTCCGGACCACAAACACTACAAGGATTTGAGTTGGATATGCCAAAAAAAATCTGATTTTTGCTGCCTGCCTGAACAAAGCCAGGCTGTGAGAGAGTGTGTGTGTGTGTGTGTGTGTGTGTGGAGACATTTGAGAATTGCAGACAGCAGCCCAACTGCACTGCTGTGGTAGAACACACTGCTACTAACCACAGACACAGGAAAGCCCAAAACTCAGCACATCCCAAAGGAACAAGCCTGTGACAGAGAGAGAAACACTTACTATGAGAGTAGAATCTCGGCCCATGGAGATCACAGTCCTGTTTACCGTCCTCAGCAGCTTCTCCATTATGATCTGAACGTGCCACTGCGTCGGGCCCTAAAACCACACAGAAATACATCACTAATAAATGATTTATCCACATAAGTAGGGTTGGGTATCGAGAACTGGTTCCATTTTAGAACCGGTTCCAAATTTCCAATAACCGGGTATTCGATAAGACATGTGCATTTCTATTCCGCTTAACGATTCCCGCGTTCGCATTTTAATGTGATTTTAAACTATTTAAGTGCAGGAAGGGAAAGAACTTGCACACTGTTTGCGTGCAGCGCACACATCTGAAGCACGAGCACAGAGAACAGTGGTCCCGATGCAGGTTCCTTACCTATGTCCATTCTCGAACTGTTCCGTGCATTTCCACAAAGGTTGTTCTGGGCCAGAACTGACTTCTCTTTCACATTTATCGACCAGTATGCACGAAATACGTCGGTATATCATCATAAACACAGCCGGTTTTTTTTGTCTTAAGTGAACGTAAACAGATGAGAAAGAAAACGCATGTGTAACAGTATTTTTAGATCTGTGTGTGTTCGGTGTTAAAGAGACAGCCGTCTAATAAACGTGCTGCCTATCATTAATGTTAATCAAAGAACAAAAGAAAATAATTAACTGACTGAATATCTTTCATAAATTTAATGAGGATTAATCAATATTTTATTTATGAAAAGAAAACTATACGGTTTTTAAACTTTTGATTTAAATTTCTGTACCTGACATTTGTTCAGTTTTATTTATTTATGCTATTGCTAATTAATTTGTTTACTTGTCTAACAATTTAATGTTTGAAATTTATATTAGTCTAGTTGTTTTTTTCTGTGGTATTTTTTTGATAAAGCCATAGACATAAAACAGATTAAATATGTTTGACATCTAAATATTTGACTTAAAATTAGTTTAATGGATTTTTTTATATTATTGGAATCAGAATTAGGAATCGATAAGAATCGGAATCGATAAGCAGAATCGGAACCGGAATCGATAAAATTCAAACGATACCCAACCCTACACATAAGACAACATTTTCCGAACAAACAGTGACAAACACCGTTTCAGTGGCCTTAATTGGTCAAAAAAAATAAAAAATAAATAATCAATCAATCATAAGTTTCTCACCATTTATCTGGAATTGCAGCATAATACATAATTTATATCAAGCTGCATGAATGATAATCTTAACCTCGCTGAAATAAGTAACATGAGAATTTAAATCTTTTTTTCTTTATTAAATTGTCAATTTCAGACACGTTCATGCTGAACATGACCTTGTGCTTATAAAATAAACAATAGATTAACCTTTAAAGGGGTCACATGATGCGATTTCAAGTTTTCCTTTCTCTTTGGAGTGTTACAAGCTCTTGGTGCACAAAGAAGATCTGTAGCACAACCCAGATGTTCAAATTTGTGCAACGCATTTTATGGATGAGAGTTTTTGAAACCTAGAAGAGTACAAGGCTGGCTGTGCACAAAGGCTATTTCTAAAAAAAAAAAGAAAAAAAAAAGGGTCAATTCCGACTTTGCTATGACAATCTGGCGCTTCTGAATCAGCAACGGTAAATATGTTTTGTTATTAGTTGAAGTATTTGCTATTGACTGTTCAAATGCGGAGTTTTGCGTAGAGTAACGCGTCGTGTGTGTGTGTGTGAGGCGAACAGGGTCACATCACAGGAGAGTGAACTGCCTAATTTGAACATTAAAGCATGTCAACATATTCTGTTATACCAAATACACAAAATAATGATCTTTAAAATAGCATCATATGACCCCTTTAAATGTATTTTGTCTATTCAGTGACTTCCTCATTTGACAAGTTCTGTGAATTATCTAAATTTGAAATGTAGAAAATGACTAAAATTTACAAAATTCACACATTTATGAAAATTATTACATTTTATCATTAAATAACGGTACATGCAAATATATGATAAATTGATTTATCAGAATAGCATGTCATGATTTTTTTCACTTAAAAAAATCAATTTAAATAAATAAATAAAATGTTCATGGCCGGTATGAAATATTTATGGGCAGTAAACTGTGTTTTCTACAAGGAAAAACATTTGGTGTAGAAACAATTCTCATTTCCAGTAAATTTCACAATTAACTGCAAAGAAACAGCAAGCTTTGTGTGTGTGTTAGAGGCCATCCTGATACACTCACAGCAGATCGTCAATTATTAAACAAGCTCTTCCAAGGTCCTCCTCAAAGGATGCTGCTGATCTCCAACCACAGATATGAGAGAGAGCGAGAGAGAGAGAGAGAGAGAGAGAGAGAGAGAGAGAGAGAGAGAGAGAGACACACAGATTTGCCTTTCAGTGAACACTTTACAGTGAATACTCCACTTTAGGAGACTTTGCTTTTCCATTTTGGGGTGGAAAAAAAGCAGAGATCTGTCTGTGTGTGTGTGTGTGTGTGTGTGTTTCTCGCCACATCCAGATATGAGAGAGAGCGAGAGAGAGAGAGAGAGAGAGAGAGAGAGCTCTGCGCTAGACTGTGACGTGTTTATTACGTAACACACACGCACACACTCAATTATCAAGCATACACACACACACACCCACTCGCGCACAAGGGTTCAAAGGATGCTTCACCCACAACACCAGGTAGTGAGGAAATCAGTGACGTACATACATGCGTGTGTAAAGCAGTGTTATTTTAGTATCTTCAAGATACTATTATAGTTTTTATTAATATTTGAATTAGTTCTTATTTTTAGATTTTCTTTTTAATTTAATGGGTTTTAGGGAGTAATTTTTTTTTTAATTTTGTATGTCAGTTTTGCTAAAAAAACACAAAAAACAAAACTATAGATAGTTGTAATATCTATTTAGTTTTTAAAATAATTTTTCATTTCAGTTTTAGTTATTTTAGCACATTTTGTTTTTATATTTTCTGCTTTTATTCAAATTTGTTAATTTTACTAATTTTGTTTGTCATTTTTATTAGTTTTTTAATGTCTATAGCTTTTGCAGTTTTAGTTATTTTAGTATGTTATTTTTTTATTCTCTACTTTCATTTTTTGTTCAAGTTTTAGTAATTTTGTTATGTTTTTGACATTTTTATTAGTTGTTTTAATGTCTATATTTTTTGCATTCATTTTGATCAGTTTTAGTTATTTTAGTACATTTTATTGTTATATTTCCTGAGTTTTTAATTTTAGTTAAAGTTCTAGTATTTTCATTGTGTTGTCACTTTTATTAGTTTTTTTTAACTAAGTCTATATAGTTTAGATTTAGTCTATATAGTTTTCTATACAGTTTTTATTCATTTTATTTCAGTTATTTTAGTACAGCAAGTTAAACTAAATGAAAATTAGTTTAGGTTTAGTTTATGCTTTTATATTTTTTTATTTTATTTTATATTTAAGGTTATTTGATTTCAAGTAAAAAAAAAAACAATTTTAGTTTTAGTTTAGTACACAGAACTACAGTAAAGGTGAGAGTGTTTAATATGCAGTTTACTGTGCAGTATTTCATCACTCTATTATTCAAAACCACTCAATATACAAAAAAAAAACGTTATGCAAATGAGACTTTAAAAATGCACTTATTCTAAAAGTAGCGCTAAAGGACATTTCATTTAACAGAGACGTTATGGAAGTTTTCTATTGATCACGACGGCAGTAATTGATCAAATGACGGAGAAGAGAGCAGTGCATCTGGATATCTGCCCAGGTAAATTGCAGTCGAGCGCCATAGAAGCCAATTAACAGTCAGAACACGAGCCAAAAATTAATTAACCAAACTCACATCTCTGAGTGGGTCACATACAGGTCATTAAAGATGAAGGATGTGACATGAGATAAACACACAGATTTGCCTTTCAGTGAACACTTTACAGTGAATACTCCACTTTAGGAGACTTTGCTTTTCCATTTTGGGGTGGAAAAAAAGCAGAGATCTGTCTGTGTGTGTGTGTGTGTGTGTGTGTTTCTCACCACATCCTTCCTGTAAAGCACCTCCAGGATGTTGCTGAGCAGCTGACAGCAGGAGTCCAGCTCTTCATGATTCTCCAGGTGAAGTTTCAGCTGCTCCGTCATCAAAGGCAACAGGATCTCTCTGCAGTCTACACACACACACACAACAGGTGAAATAATCTCTTTACAAGCTGAAGTGAGCAAACTCGCAGATTAAATATATCAGCCTACTAGCCGACCTGTTTTTAAATAAATAACTATAGACCACATTGAAAACATGGAAATCAAAATCTTTTCAAAACCACAAAATCTAGATTTACATTTTAAAAAATTCAAAACAAATAAATTGTATTACATAAAATAAACAAGAAAGATTTAGTCTTCTGCACTACAGCTAACCAAATGTAAGCAAATGAGTTAATGAAAATGTATATGCATCATGATAATTTATATAAAATAAAAGATTTGTAAATGCTGAATTAAAAAGAACAGATTTTTATTAAAAATTCTAAATAAATAAAACGTAGGTGACTAAGCAAATGCAAGTAAATGAGCATCAATGATTATAAAGACAATTTGTAATAAAAATAACAATAATATAAAGTTGAAAATGCTGCATTTAAAAGAACAGAATTATTTTATTAAAAGTTCTAAAATTAAAAAAGAACAAATAAAAATAAAGTTGAAAGTGCTGAAGAAAACAATTTTTTATTCAAAATTCTAAATAAATAGAAAATGAACAAATACATGAGTAGATCATACTGAAAATGTGAAAATCTAAATCTTTTTAAAACCATAAAATCTAGTTTTAAATAAAGTCAAAACAAATAAATGGTATAACATATTACGAACCAAATGCGAGTATAATGAGTGTCTTTAATTATAACAATAATTTGTTATAATAAAAGAAAGTAAATAAAAATAGATGTGAACATGCTGAAATTAAAAGAACCAACTATATTTTATTAAAAATACAAACAAACAAGTGTTTGTACTATGAATTGTCAAGGAACAAAATGGCCAAATATTTTCTGATTAAAAGGCCTCAACAAAATATCTCTATCCTTGCAGACTACTCTCATCTCATCACACACACACACCACTTGAAAGTGCAGATTGACATCTGCTCCATAACTACAGGGAAAGAAATCAAATGCCATAAAACCAATAAAACAGGAAGTGGGCGTGGCACATAATTGTCAATCAACATAGGAGGCGGGGTTTTGTGAGTCTGTGTGACAGCTGAATCAATGTAAATCTGTTTTTCTTCAGTGAGGAGTCATTACTGGAGCAAACACACACAGAAACTCCCGTTGGCTTTCCTGAAAGCTCATTTATCATGCTGTTCAGGCCAGTTTAAACTCGTACAAATAAATCCACACTATCCTTTTACGGCCACATGCACAATACACTTATGCATTAAATAACTGACCTGTCCGTGAACTTTGAGATGGCACTTTACCAGGCAGAATTAAAATCAGGGTCACAGCAGAATAAATCACAGCGTCTGACATCAGCAGTGAGCCGGGTTTCCTCAAATGAGTCCTGACTTCTGCTTTCCTTCATTTTACTCAACAAAGACAAACTTTGCACAAGCTATTCCAGGACAGAAGTCTGAGATTCCCAGGACACGTCAACAAACACAGCTACAAACAACAGCAATGAACGCGCAGCCATTTATTTCAATAGTTTTCTTGTAATCTAGATGGTAAAGTTTAGATTTAATAAGTACCAAGCTGAAACCATGCATTTTTCAGAGAAACAAATAACTGCTGAATTTAAAGTTTTTACATTTATGTTTTCCATACTTTTTATGCAGAGTTATGTTAATAATCAATACATATTATATGAATTGCTAGAGTATTTTATTCTGATCATGGTCATCTGTGGCCAAATATTTCCCACATTCTCTCTTTTCTTGCATAATAAAAGAATTAAAACTTAAACTTCAATTGCTTACTAATACTAATAATAATAATAATAATAATGATAATAATTATGAGGAGTCATTACTGGAGCAAACACACACAGAAACTCCCGTTGGCTTTCCTGAAAGCTCATTTATCATGCTGTTCAGGCCAGTTTAAACTCGTACAAATAAATCCACACTATCCTTTTACGGCCACATGCACAATACACTTATGCATTAAATAACTGACCTGTCCGTGAACTTTGAGATGGCACTTTACCAGGCAGAATTAAAATCAGGGTCACAGCAGAATAAATCACAGCGTCTGACATCAGCAGTGAGCCGGGTTTCCTCAAATGAGTCCTGACTTCTGCTTTCCTTCATTTTACTCAACAAAGACAAACTTTGCACAAGCTATTCCAGGACAGAAGTCTGAGATTCCCAGGACACGTCAACAAACACAGCTACAAACAACAGCAATGAACGCGCAGCCATTTATTTCAATAGTTTTCTTGTAATCTAGATGGTAAAGTTTAGATTTAATAAGTACCAAGCTGAAACCATGCATTTTCCAGAGAAACAAATAACTGCTGAATTTAAAGTTTTTACATTTATGTTTTCCATACTTTTTATGCAGAGTTATGTTAATAATCAATACATATTATATGAATTGCTAGAGTATTTTATTCTGATCATGGTCATCTGTGGCCAAATATTTCCCACATTCTCTCTTTTCTTGCATAATAAAAGAATTAAAACTGAAACTTCAATTACTTACTAATACTAATAATAATAATAATAATAATGATAATAATTATTATTATTGTTATTATTATTATTATTATTATTATTATTATTAATAATAATATATTTATTTATTTGTTTATATGTGGAAATATGTGGTAATAACCTGCACTATTATCTGCATGAGTTATCACTGTTGAATAGCGGTCTATCATTGTGGCATGAAGGATTTTACATTTAATTCTCTAAAAATCACATGGAAATAAAATAAAAATATATAAACAAAAATACATGTATAAATAAAAAGAAAACAGATACATAAATAAATGCATAAACGCATTCAAATATAAATACATGTATAAATAAAAATTAAAACAAAATTAAAATAAATAAGTAAATACATAAATGAAAAAATAAATAAAACAAAAATAAATCCATAAATTAATTGAATATAAACAAATGCATATAAAAAAAAAAATAAATCAAACAAATAAATAGTTAGTACAAAGACATGGTCGCTGTAAAGGAACTAAATGCAAAGATCAATCTGCAGGTTCATTTCAGTTCAGGGTCGTCCAGGTCAGCACAATGAGTGGTGTATCTCTTTCAGAAGAGCAGAGTTTCCCTTGTTACCTTCATATAATGTAAAAGGAGAATCGCAGATGCTGTTTTCACACTCCTGTTCAGTCGGACAGAAGGTCAGTGAAGGTTTTTACAGCAGTGCATTTACAACCTTTCAGATGAACACTGATGTTACTTTCGTCGGCTGAAAACATTCATCTAGCCTCTGTGCATTTAGAGAGGGAAAAACAGGTTACAGGAGACACGGAGAGACTGATCCAAAGCTCAGTGAGCGGCTTTACTCAGACTGAAACATCGACTACAGAGCCACTGGCTCCTGTAATTAAAGGTTCACTTCTTTACATTAAATTAAAGAATCATTTGATAAAGATGGTCATTTAGAAGCACAGTCACCCTTGCTCACATTCAGTTTTGTGTCTGACTGTTGAGGATATACTGCAGTGACTGAAAATGCATATGGAGACGCATCAAATTCTGAAAATATTAGGTATCATAAGGAAGCTGGATTAAGCGCTCTACTGTTTGGAACGGCTTTCACACATGTGCAATGATGCCTTAAAATACCGTCTAGGTAGGAAGCTCAGACCAAGGCTAGAAAGTGAGAGCGACCAAAGAAGAGAGAGAAAAGCACTGAATCTACATCTTCAGCAGACTAAACTGAAATTGTAAAGCCAGGGGAAAAGTTTAATTTATGTTTCATCAGAGATATTACTTATTACTTCAAATAAAATTAATAATAAAAAGAATAAAATAATGCATGCATAAATAAATGCTTAAATAAATAAATGCATGCATAAATGCATTAAAATTAATAAATAAATGTATAAATACATTAATGTACAAGTGCATTAAAATAATATAAAATAAATAAATCCTTATATAAATGCATGAATAAGTGCAGAAATAGATGCATAAATATATATATTAAAATAAATAAATAAAAGACTTTATGCTCTAAGTCAAAAGGCACAGTCATCGTGAATTGGATGATGATGAAACCAATCATCAGTCTGTGTTTACAGAAGTGAAAAGCATTTAATCACAGGCTTTATGGTTGTCCATGATTTCATATTGATGCGTGGCACCAATTTAAACACTGCATTTGACATTTTCTGAAGAAAATGTGAGTGGCGCTTGACCTTTGATCAGACCGGCAACCTCAAGAATGAGCTTTAGTAATAGTCACTCTCGCTCACCTTGGAAAACAACCAAAAAGTGAAATCCTCTGGAAACACGTCATTTGCGCGAGTCATCAATCATGTGAAGTTTACATTAGCTAAATATGTTTAGAATAAATGGAAGTTAACAAATCTGTGCTGAAGCGCAATGAACCACACACACACATTGCTCAGAAAACAACAAGTGACACCAGCCGCGAACGCTCAACACATTTGCTCAGGTTAGACAGGCCCATTTGTGGGTAAATTTATTCCAGTGGATCTGTTGGCACTGGAAAGTGCGTGCTGGAGGAATCAGCGGCCGCAAACACACTCTGAGACGAGCCGCCCTTCAGCGAGACACGACAAAAAGATCTATAGCTCAACAACTTCTCAAATCTTATTTTTCCACTACTACTGGTGCCAAAAACACTTGCAGAGTTAGAAAGACCAGCAGCTGCTTTCAAAGCACAGAGGTCTGAAGAAATGACAAACCCAGAAAAAAAATAAAAAATTCAGTCAGCTAAACTATTATTTAACCAGCTTACAAAAATAAGTTATATTATATTATATTAATTCACTGTACATGAGAACTCTTCCAAAAATGAGTAATAATTCACAAAAATAATATTCATCATAATTTAACAAACAATTAACGCTTGTGGAATATTTACCAAATAATCAGATTATTTGGAAATGAATCAAATTTTTTATTGGTCTCATTCATTAAATCCTGATTTCTTTCTGTCGGTCCTTACGAGAGCGAGAGAGACTGAAGCGCATGAGACAGCGCAAGGACGCGTGATGAGTGATTTAATTAAATCAGAACAGAAGACACATCCACGGATAATTACTGCTAAATCTACCCGCAGAGCTGCCATATGTCACTGCTTTAACACACACACACAACATTCTTACACACTGCATCATGCATGCCATTGACAAACATTCATGAGGATTTCTGCAAGAAACGTCCCAATACAGAACTTTCTGCAGACAACTGTATCATATATCAAAGGGTGGTTAAGCAATTACATGTGCTTCTTAAATCAGACATTAATACAATATAACGAAGTGATTCTTAACTAGTAAGTTGCAACCCAAAAATTAGTGCAAGGTCAGTTTCAACGGGTTGCAAGCAGCAGAGAAAAACAGCAAAAAAAAATCCATCCATTTTAACTTAAAAAATTAAGTTGAGTTGCTGCCTTACATTTCTGAGTATGATCAAATTTATGAAGTAATTTCAACTTAATTTATATTAAACTGACTTTAAAAATCAAGTTGAATCTCATGTAACTTTAAAAAAAAAGTTGAAATTGCTCAACTTAAAAGTAATGTGAAAACATTAGTTGCCATAAGTTGCTAACTGGTCATATTTTTTTAATTCTTAACTGGCCAATCAAAATTGTCTAATTTAATTTTTTTATTCATGCTAATACTTTTGCAATGCAATGCAATGAAATTCATACCGGCCAGGTCATTTAAAGTTAACTAAAGTTAAATAAAGTTAAATAAAGTTAACTAAATTTTATTTTACTAAAGTTTAAATGGGAAAATGGAGACCAATATGGGTACTGATTAATTTTTATATTCAAAGTAAAATAAAATAAAATAAAATAAATATAAATAACCAATTTCTATTGGGCAGGTCAAGTTAAAAAGGTTCTACCACTGCACTGTAAACATAAGGCCTCATATTTTACCATCAATAACATCAGAAGAGATGCACTTCCACAAAACGCATTAATCGCAGCGTCTCACGCAGCTCACAGCATGAAGCGACCTTTAGAGAGAATGTGTGTGTGTGTGTGTGTGTGTGTGTGTGTGTGTGT
>NW_015537960.1:1045579-1075167 GCF_001515605.1 Sinocyclocheilus anshuiensis
GAGAGAGAGAGAGAGAGAGAGAGAGAGAGAGAGAGAGGGTCAGCACTGCTTTTAACTGCACAACTAGAACTTAGTTAACACTAACAGGTGTGTGTGTGAGAGTGTTTGCGCATGCCTCTCTTCTCATCTCTACTTGCTGTAGAAGTGACAGCTCATTTCTAAAACATGCTAAGTGCTACACCTCTCTGTCCTCATCTCAACACACACACACTCGAGCCCAGGGCACAACAGGAGAGCAGCGGCTCTTTTTGTGGAAAGAACTGGCACTTGAAGAAAGCGGGATGAGAGCGGTCTGGCAGACAATGACAGAATTCAGAGATGGCCTCATTCAGCGTTTGTTTGGTCTGTGTGTGTGTGTGTGTGTGGAACCCGCGACCTCTCTGCTGGGCAAACACACTTCTGTCACAATGAACTCTGAGCAAACAGCACAATGATAACTCAGTGTGTGCTAACCAGGCCTCCAGTCATTTTTTTCTGTCCTCAACGATAGTCAAAAGTGCAAAACACATTTCCTGAAGCACCTGAACTGGCTCTTCCATCATTGGTCAGGCAAACAAAAGTCAGAATCTGTGGTTTTACTTTTTGGGAGAATCAACAGATACACCAGACTTCCTTACTTTTGTCTCTGCATATTAAACTGTGAAAAAAAAATAATAATAAAATAAAATAAAAAGAGATTATGTGATGCTTGCCATGTCTAACAGTGCCTTTTACCCATTACTGTAATCATAGGAATGTAAACAGGAAGGAAAGCAAACGGAAAGAGAAAGGTGAAGGAGGAAAGGAGGTGGAAAGCAAAGGGAAATGTAAAAGAAAAGCAAATGAAAAGAAAAAGTGAAAGAAACAGAAAATGAAAGGCGAGACAAAAGGAAAATGGGAAAAGGGAAAGAGGCCAGGTTTATTCTCTCAACCAGCTGTTAAATACACCATCAGCTACTGACCAACCCATATCAGCTGACCACTAGCTGTTCTTGGCTGTAACTAGTTTATATGCATGCACACAAGCATTCAACAGCTCTCAGTGTGAAACATCACTTATACAGCAACATCTGCAGCCAACACAACAAGAACACAAATTATTCAGGGAATCTAACAAGAATCCCGCTGTTACAAATGTCACGTCTAGGAAAATTGGTTTGGTGAGGAAAGGCCGTCGTCAGCTAAACTTCTGAGAAGCAGCAGGATTCATGCCATCATCTCTCACCGTGTGTGTGTGTGCAGTAAATGTAGCCATCACAAGAGCCGCCTAACTCCATTATAATGCCACTCAGGGAGGAACGCATTATCCAGACCAACAGACGGGATGGGCGAGTGACCGACCGCCGCATCACTTTGCGCTGATTGTGTGTTGAATCTAAACCGTATGAGAAAGACTCGAGCGGCAAAGCGACACGGTAACGGTAATGACACACGAAAAAAAGTCCATCAGGAAGAAAGATGTTAATGATGATCGGATCCAGTGTTTGAAACGTGTGTGAGGAGCATCAGACTGAAGAACTCCACTACTCAGACCTGATTTCATTAGCAGCCTCTCAGTCACTTAGATGGAGACAGACACAAGAGGAGAGACACGGGAGGAGATGAAAGGCATGAGGAGAGACAGACGAGAGAGAGAGACATGGGGAAAGAGAGACAGGGTGAGGATAACAATATTGGTTTTTGTTTGTGAGAGACACAGCATGTGGAAAACAGACAACAGACAGGATGAGGACAGAGAGAGAGACAAGGAGAGTGAGATGGGACAGGCAGGGAGACATGAGGAGAGAGAGACAGGATGAGCGGCAATATTGAGCAGAGCGATATTGTATAAGTAAAAAACTAAAAGTAAAATAAGGGTAATTCTAAGCCGATACAGTTACTAGCCAGATGACATTAAACCTTTCAACTAAAAAAAATTGAAATATATATATATATATATCTCTCATTAGTGCCTAATTTATTTATTTCAGAAATAATTTTTTTGTTTTAATATCATAAAGACATTCTGATATGTTTATAAAAAATACAAAAATAAAAATAAAAAATACAATACAATATAAAGTAAAAACTAAATACAATTAATAGCCGGGAGACACCCACATTTCAACTTAAAAGGTTGAGGCAAAATGGACAACAATATCATTTGATTGTTTGTGTTTATTAATTTATTTAAATGTATTTATTTCAGAAGTGAAATTTTGTGTTTAAAACTCATAGACATTCACTCATATGATTATAAAAATAAAAATAAAATACAATTCAAATAAAATAATGAAATGAAACCAAAATTAAAATAAACAAAATAAAATAAAAAGGTTTTCAATTTGTTGCTCATTCTTCAAATACACAACACTGCAAAACACTCACTTTTCTTTAAACTCATTATTTACTTTTGCCTGTGTGCAAACATGCAGTATTAAAACAGGCTACTAACAACAACAGTTAATAAAGGTCTTTATTCAAAAAAGATAAAGATAAAGATAAAGATAAACTCACCTGAGCTCCTTTGGATCAAAGACCAGTTTCAGATCATTGACGATAGTCGGGACGTATTTCAGTGCAGCACCCTAGAATTCACAAAAAATATATATTAGCATGATCAATGCTCTAAAAATCCTTTAAAACATGTTACATAAATGGAAAAAGAGGGGGAAAATCAGAGTTAGCCAGCATAAAAAAGCATTTTAGAGGATTGTGTTAATTTCTGCTGAATTGTGCTGTCCAAACTCTGTAAGGATGAACAATGAGGAATCGGAGTGACTTCACATTGTTTAAGAAACGACATGAAGGTGTCAAGAGCCTCATCTGATGATCATCGGAGACACTGGCTGCTGATATTTCTCATCAGTCCCTCTGCGCTCGGAGCTAATCCAGCTGTGCTGAATGGCCTGAGGAGCGAAAGATGAACCTCAAGATGGTCATAAAACACAAATACTAAAATACTCTCCAACACCCCGATCAATAAAGAGAGCACAGATGATCAATGAGCCATGAACACGCGTGTTTGACAAACTGACAAACGCTCATCTAGAAATCTGAGCTCTAACTTACTCTCAACCAACAAATGGTCCAAACAAGCAACTAACACTTATCATAATGCAATGCAATGATATAAATAAATAAATAAATAAATAAATAAATAGAGCACAACAAACAACAGAAATTGTTAATTGCCTGAAATATAAATAAATAAATGTCCAACTAAAGTTCATCTGAAAGTGAAATACATAGTCTGTAAAAAAAATAATACATTTTCAGTATGTAAAATAAAATGTCAAAAAAATGAATAAATGAAAACAAACATCTAAAGTTTAAGAATGTTAAATACAATGTCTAAATAATAAATAAATAAAACCAAACAAACAATTAATAATACATAAATACAAACAAACAAGTTTCAGAATGTGAAATACAGCCGGTTTAAAAAAAAAAATAGTTTCATACTGAAAAAAAAATGTCTGTAAAAATAAATTAATTAAAAAAAAATAATAAAGTTTCAGAATGTTAAATAAATAAATACATTTCCTCTATGAAACTAGTCAAATGTCCAGAATCTGTGAGAGTGACAGGTCAGTGTTGACACCTGTCAATCTAAAACACATCGATCACTATACAAGCAGATCTCAGCAGAATTTGATGCAGAATGGGAATGTCTACCGATCGGTTTCTCCAGTTGGTATAAATCTGTTTGGCTCTTCCAGTACTTACAAGGATGTTGATCTTGGTGACCTCACCTGATTTTCCAAGAACAATATTCAATCAAATTTTAGGGTTGGGGCTTCAACAACCTTCTGGTTTTTATGGGTAGTTTCTATTGTCTTTGATAGAGTTTGACAGGAATCTTGTTCCAGGATCAACAACAGCAAAACGTCGGGAAGCTTTAAAACCTTGTTTAAGTAAAAACTCAACTCACAGCTTCTTTGTAAAACAGGTTTACTGCTATTCAGCTGATAAATGTCTGATTTTATTCTAGTCACACCTGAAGATGTGCGAGTCCTGAGAGTTTACAGATCTGGATTTAAAGCGGCTCCTTGCGGCTTTTGATCCTCATCCTGGTGTCGAATTCTGACGTACTTTGAAATCATTTAAAAGAAAAAAGAAAGCATCTGAAAGCGGTGTGAACCAAGAGTCAACACAGGCAGTGATGGATGGGTTATGAAGTTTCCCATTTGATAAATATTCTCTTCCCAGCAGCCCACATAGCGTCTGATTTAACCTGAGAGTTCGCTGGGAAATGAGGTGTTGGAGTTCAAGTGTTTACTAAAAAAGGGAATATCTGAGGCCGTAACTTGCTTTTGATCTGATGTGTTTTGAAATTGTAACACACCAGTCAGGCCGAGAGTTTTACAGCAGTGACTTCACAGAAAGTTTGCCACTTTGCTGGAATACATCACACCGGCTGCCCACATTTTAGGATGCTGGAGCGTTTGGATCACAATTACACATTTTCAAAGGACCGCACAAGCAACGCAAGGAAACAAAAAGTTATGGCTAAGAACTGATAAGATGGATGATGATACTAATACCAAGACCCATATATGTATGTATGTATGTATGCATGTATGTATGTGTAGATAGATAGATAGATAGATAGATAGATAGATAGAAACAGGCCAGTGCTAATGTCACATCAATGGTGGATCCAATGTTGTTAAATTTAAATATGCTTCTTCGTTTCAACCAAATGCTGTCTGAAAACAGCTGTCATTTTCAATTTAGTTTGTTAACATTAGTGCTGAACAAATGACACACTTTAGCTTCATTTCCCCCTAAAACAACACAACAAAGCAGAAAAGAGAAAAACAAACCCGACATGTGCAGTAAAAACAGCCCAGCACAAGCTGAAACTGTCATACTGTTTAAATAGTAAGTGTGAGGGCATGTGAACACAATGTACTTCAAGCTGACGTGCCGTTTCACTCACGTCGTCTCTAGCTTTCCTGTTGCAACAAGGCCAGTGGAGAGAAAAGCGCATTCCTTCCCTTGACAGTGCATCTTAAAATCAATTTTTAATTTTCTGACAAAACCACTAAGATCTGAGCCAGCGGCAGACCTGCATCGCTCCAGGCCGGCTCACGACCCGTCCACAAGGCCTGATGCCGCTGAGCATGTGTGTGATGGAACAGAGGTGTGTTAATGCAAAAAAGGAGTGACAGGAAAGGTCAGTGACAAAAAATAAATAAATAACTGCACTAATGGAGGAGGAGCAGAGAAACAGATGGAAGGAGAGGAGGACAGATAGAGTACCTTGAGGAGAAGCTAAAAAGAGGGCGAAGCCAGAGCCACGGTGGACAGAAGAGGAGCTCAGGTGACGAAAGAGACACACAAACACACACTTCAACACATGAAAGACAGAAACATACATATTCATGTCCTACAGAAGAAACGTCCTGAGATACAGAGCCTCCAGATACACATTTTGCTGTCATCATTTTCTCTATTCTACGCAATGAAAGTGTACACTGTCCTTCAAAAATTTGGTTTCGGTTTAATTTTATAATGTTTTTCAAAGATGTCTCTTATGCTCATCAAGGCTGCATTTATCTGCTCAAAAATACAGTAGAAATAGTAAAATTGTGAAATATTATTATAATTTAAAATAACTGTTTTCTATTTTAATATATTTTAAAACATAATTTATTCCTGTCATGCAAAGCTGAATTTTCAACATCATTACTCCAGTCTTCAGTGTCACATGATCCTTCAGAAGAAACATTTCTGATTATTATCAATGTTGAAAACAGTTGTGCTGCTTCATATTTTTGCAGAAACCATGATACATTTATATTAGAATTGATGAACAGAACAGCATTTATTTGAAATATAATCTTTTGTAACATTATAAATGTTATGTCACTTTTGACCAATTTTAAGCGTCCCTGATGAATAAAAGCATTAATTTCTTCAAGCAATCAACCAATCTCACTGATCCAAAATTTTTAAATGGTAGTGTATTTTTAAAAAAGTGTCCTTGATGTGAGAAACAAACCAAAATTGTTTGCTCTCAAATCTCATTCATATTACATATTCAAATATACTGCATAAAGACATATGTCAGATAAATGAGTAATATTGAAGACCTAGTCACTAAATTTGCCAAAATTAGCCAGGTTAGTAGCATTAAATCTATGAAAGATCCTGAATTTTAAGACGCAAGAGTAAGTCAACAGACTATAGATTAACATTAAACAAATTATTAATGACAGCAACTGTATATTCCATTAGTTGTGTTCTGACTCTTTATTCATTTCAATGAAAGTCAGTATTATTTAATCAGTATTAACTATTCTTAGAGACATAGAAAGGTTACACATTTTATGGCCCTAAATGGCACATAAAAACTAAAACTATAGTATGATTTCTCTTAAGTAGAGTTTCTCTTGCTGTCTAAGTGGGCAGTTTTGAGCTTTGCAAAACTATGTCATGTTTGACAAATTATGCCAAATTTCATTGCTTGTCATATCTCATAACTGATTAAGAAGCAACAATTATGAACATATGGGTGTGCAAATGCATTCTGAGAGGGGCTTTCATAGCAATTAAATCAGATTTTTCCTCTCATAAAGCATCATACGACTTGAATATATCATACGGATGTCCTTTGTCGACCTTTGTTTTATGTAAAAGAGCAGCATGAACATTTTGAGAAACATCTCCTTTTGTGTTGCATGTGTGAAATGAAGTCACACCAGGAGCAGATGAGTAAAAGTTTTAGTTTTTCTAAACTTAATGCCCTATTAAACATCCAGCTCATCAGAAACCGGTTCCTAGAGCGTTCTCACCTTCACCCCGCCGGTCCCTTCAGCACTGCTGTTCATCATGCCATTAAACGAGGCAAAGAGATTCCTCAGGGACTCCATGAAATCACTCTCGCCTTTGTTCTCGTAGAGCCTGAATGAAAACACACAAACAGCAGATGATCAGGGGCTCGAGCGGCGAGAATCATTTCATCTAAATCATCAGAGAGGCAGCAGATCCATGACATCAAACTAGCTGGAGCCATATAAATCCACATCAAAAACAATATCTCAAACACCACATACACACACACTCCCACCTGTTCACTGGCACCTGTAAACTAGCTCCTGATTACAGGCTGATCAGATTGATGAATTGCTTCGTAATCTAGTTTGAAGGGCAGAGAGCTGACAGGCCGTCTCGGCGTCGCTCCAAAGAGCCACACAAACATCGGGAGGATTCCTGCACTCACACTTTCATTAAACGCTCACCGGCGGCCTTTGCTGATGAGATTAGCGCCAGCTGATTTTCTGTGCTCTGCTTACGGTGAGGGTCAGACATTCTCGACCTCATCCTGAGTGTCAACATTAGACCGGCCCTCCATCAACACACAAACACACGCTTAGCTAATGGCCCGTCAAAAATACCGAAATATTCTTCACGCTCCAGCTGACCAGTGCTTTATACCCATTAATTACTACAGTAAAGGGGAGATATGGTAGAATTGTATTATTTTTAATCAGTTTAAAAACAGTTGGGGTTAAATATGCCAAGGTCATATGTAACCCCAAAATCAAACGAAAAATAAGAAATTATATTTACCAAAAATCAGTCAATCAACCAATCAATCAATCAAAATAAATTAATAAATAAATTATAAGAAATGTTGAGGTCTTATTTAACCACAAAATCAAACAGAAAAATAAGAAATTATATTTTGCAAAAATAATTAAATAAAAATAAACAAACTGTCAAGAAATATTTAATAAATAAGAAAAATTGTATTTTGCATAAGTTACTCTTGGTCATATTTCACCACAAAATAAAAAAAAAGAGCAAAATAATTCATCATGGTAGTATGACATACATGTATACATACACACATACACATACACATTAAAAAACCACAACAAATTCCTCGTGTGTTTGCACACCTGGCGAATAAAGCTAATTCTGATTCTGATACACATACACATACACATATGAATGATTCTTTTTAATTTTTTTGGATGTTGGTTTAAAAGTCATCAGAATCATTTGAATGAGAATAATGCAATAGAAAGATCCTGAGCAGGGCTTCAGTAAACTTTGAAATTGATGAACATTTGATGAAACCGCGTATCAACAGTTTTCCTGTCTGACACTGATAGCTATTCAAACTTACGATAATTGTTATTTTTGGCCATATTTCTCATCATTTCCATTGCAGTCTGCATCCCTGTCTTGCTGATCTCTGACTCTGAGACGTGTGCGGTCAGGTCGGGCATGAGTTGGTGAACACCGGCAGCAGGTCGATTCTGTGAGCGAGCAGTGAAGTCAATCAGATCAGACTCTGCTCATTAGTGTCTCTCACAGCGCTCTGCGGTGTCAGGCGCTCTGAGCGTTCAGGTAGTTAAAGGACTGAGCCTGAGAGACAACATCATATACTTCACCTGCAGACAACAAGCTAATCACCAGTGCTGAACTTAATTTAGGCTGAGTCATTACTCAACGTGTCCTCTGTCTCCCTAAATCAGCACCGCTGCCCATTCCACTTCCTGTCCGCCTCAAACACATCCTCCATCCGTCAGGAAACAAGGGTACTTCGGTTTGATGAAGGTGTGGCATTTCAGATCTGCCCATTAAATCAACCTGTCACATCTCTTAGCCTTAACTGCAGCTTACTGGCTGGGAAACACATATTACGAAGGAGGAAAATAAATACGTTTTGGAGTATATGATGGATACGCCAACATTTATTATCCGTTATTATCTGTTTGCTTTTTGCCACTCATCACCTACAGCACAATACAAATATTAAAGCTGCGCAATTTGAAAAAAATTGCTTGTTTGCTGGGCTGCACAATTTGGCCAAAAAGTTTAGATCATATATCAATATGGATATAAAGTTACTAATATTGTTGGCTATAATACGAATATTGTTGGCTCTTTGACAAATTGCTGTGTTCCTCTTTTGTAAGTGAATGCATAAATGTAAATGTAAAGTAAATGTAAATGTAAATAATAATAATAATAATAATAATAATAAATAAAATAATGACTAAACAATTTCTAAATAACTAATTAAGTACTAAAATACTAAACAAAAAAATATAATTATTGTAATATTTCACTGTAAAATAAAAAATAATTTAAAAATAACAAACAACAACAACAAATTATTACTAATCACAAAAACCTATTATTTTTTTAGTTTTTTTTATTACTTAATATTCACACTAATCCATATCCCAATCCCAGTTCTATTTAGACTTTTTTTTTTTTTTTGCTAGCACCAATATAAATCACAACATTTTCATTTTTATATTTCTTAATGGCCATCAATGGATAATGGTGCTTCTAGCCCCCAAAGTTCCTACTGCCAAAGCAAGTCAACCTAACCTAACCTTCCCTGGTTCAGACTACAAGCACAACTCCACGGATTTAGGCATGATGTGCTTAAAGCTCAGATGTGAGATGAATAAAACAAAACATGAGAGATCTGAATGTGAAGGAAGAACATACTGGTTGAAGAGAACGCGGGATCTCACGATGAACTTGAAGATGTACTCCAAAGCCTTCAGAGCTTTCAGCAGCTGCTCCGTCAGCTTCTCCGCATTATCCACGTAGTTCTTCAGGACTTTTGTCAGCTTTCTGAAAACATATCCACACACAAGGTGTTACAAATCAAAACAAGGCACATACTAACACAGACACGCAGAATTTGCCACTCACGTGTAGGCGAGGGTGGCGCTGAAGTGCTTGCGGATGTAAGTCTCCAGAACAGGATTGAAATGATGGAACTTCCTGTCTGCGATCAGTCCGATTATGAAGACCTTTCAGAACCAGAAGAGACATTTATAAAAAAATTAAACATGCATATTAAAACTTTACTTTTTAATATTTTTTGAAAAATATTATTTCTACTTGTAATTATTATTGAGTAGAAGTACTGATATTCAGCACAAAACACACAATACTCATACTGAGCTGTTTAGATTACGCAAATACTGTATATCTCTGCCTAAAATAATCCTATTATTTAAAAATAAAATATTAAATACTGAGGCAAAATAACATTTGTATTAAACCATTATTATTAAATATTAAACAAGAAACAAATACAGTTCTTGTTTAAAACGGAATCCAATTAATGTTTAACAGAAGTGCTGATAACTTTTTTTTTTAAATACATGAAAACATTAATTGAACATGACACACATCAGACTCAGACTAAGCTGTTAAAATATGTACATTTACAGCTGCCTAAATTAATCATAATATTTTAAAATTAAATAAATGTAGGCAAAACTGGAAAGAAACATGGCTATTAATATTAGCAATTATACAACAGCCTATATATACACATTTTTTTAATTTGTGCAGATTTATTGAAGCACAGGCCATGAGAATCTTACCAGAGAATCAAACACAAGAGTATCAAAGGTCTCACTGTCCGAGTTCTCCATCATAATGTTGAAGAGGGCATCCAAAGTGTCCTGCAGAAACTAAACACACACATACACACACAGATTACAAGATGAAAGAGAAACACATACACACACACACAGCATAGTCTGATGGTCAGTGTAACGGGATGATTTTAAAAGCTCTGTGCTTTGCTTTGAATCATTTACTGAAAAGCGTAAATGTGCAAACAGATATGCTGTCAGCTTCATGGACTGTCAATCTAAAGCACCTGCTGTCCACTCTAATGTCTGCTGTCATTCGGTTGATGCTCAATGACAATCCACCAAGAACATCACAGCAGGAAGAGAATTACAGCCTATATGTGCCACAATTCAGACACAAGAGCAGCACTTTCATTCACTCGGCTCACTTTGATTTCACTGAATGTATCTCCCTTTTATCTATGTAATACCTATATTGGTTCTCAATGTCATACAGCATGCAAAAATGGCATGTTCTCAGGAATGTGTGTGTGTGTGTGTGTGTGTGTGTGTGTGTGTGTGTGCATTTTTTTTATAAATGGATTATAAATAGATTATGGTCCCTTCAAGTGGCAAGAATATTAAACTAATCATTCTCATTTAAAATGAGACTGAAAATAATAAGGTGACAAAGACACAAGATAACAAATGTAAAATAAATAAACACATAAAGACAAACAATTAAATAAAAAAATTAAAAGCTTTAATAAATAAAATTAATAAATAAAAAATTGAACAAATAAATAAACAAATAAATACACACTTAACTAAATAAAACCAATGAACAAAAACAAACAAATAAACATTTGGAACAAAGAAATAGATGTTCATTTTATTTATATATACACTAAAAAACATCACTAATACATGTGTAACCACGAAATGACAAATATTATCAATTTTCCCTGAGAAGAACATACTGTATATAACTAAGATCAAAGTGTATTATATTGCATTATGAAAACAAATGCATGACTCATGTTTCTGGAAAGTGTTGCCAAGGATCTTTTTTAAAGCACATTGCACTATAAACCCACTCACTCACACACTTTGAGGTTTATAAATAAGATTGTTCACACATTTGCTCCATTTCTTCACTTACAAATTCAGTGTGAAAACTCATTTAAAAGCTGTAATGCTCCACCTGAGGACGAGTGCAGGTGTTTGTGTTTGGCACATCTGCTGCATGGCCTTTGGTTATAGTCACTGCGAGGAGAGGAAGAATGTGCCCTTGAGGGGAAATAAATAAACGCTCACACTAACGGCATTCAAGCTGCCCCGTATAATCAGGACAGAACAGGTCGCAACAGATACGAAAGTCTAAGTCTATAACAGTCATCAATCTGTCTTCAGTCTGAGTGTTAAAGGTGCCTCGCACACATCAGGTGTACACGCATAACTCAGAAAGCAATCAAAAATAAAAAAAGTGCAAAAGATGGAGGTAGAGAGAACATTATTCTAATGAAAGGACAGAGATGATTCATGGTGGAGATGATTCTTCCTGAGAAGAGTAAGTTTGCTTCGGTCGTGCAAAGTTAATATTTATTAGGATATTTGTTCACTGAGCTGCAGGCAATGGAAATGTGAACTAATGCCAATTTAGAATTTAGCGATTCAGGTTCTGAACTTATGGTTGATGATTCTTCTTGATTCCGTTAATGATTCTTTAAGAATCTAATGAATATTTAAATATACTAAAAAGCAATACTGCTTTATGACAACATTTTATTATTTTCTAGAACTGCTTTAACTGATTCACACCAACAACTCACGAGTTCGAGAGTTTGAGTCTTGTTTTGAGTCTTGATTCATTTGAATCATAAGAATCATTTGTTCGTGAGTCACACTGTACAATGTGAACTTTATGTTATGTTCATTCTGGCATGAACGTTGAGGACATTGGAATATAAAGATGTTGTCGATTATTTCTATATTATTTCATGGCTTTCCTTCTCGCATTCAATTCAGACAAATCAGCTAAAATAAAAGTAAATGATTCAGTGGTGAAAAGAAGTCGTATAATTTGTATTGCATAACAAATGCTATCACTAATTATAACAAATGTTTCATAAATACATATTTACAAATTACAAATATTTATTTATCTTAATTAAATAAATAAATTAGTATACAGTATAAAAAAATAATTAAAAAACAATATACAGACTTTATTTCTTTTTCATTCATTCAACATATTTTAATTATATATGTATTTTATAAGCCTTATTTATTTTATATATTATTTTAAGTATTATTTCTATAGTATTATTAAATAATTTTGTCCCAAAGTCATGTCAAGTTCCTCCTCAGATGTTCTGATAGAAGGTTTCATCCTCCAAATGCCAGATAACAAATAAACCGGGAGTAAAAGCTTCTTTTAAAAGTTGCGGTGCCCTTGAATCATTCCGCAGATGTTTTCTCCAGTGTGTTTATAGTGAAGTGAGTGATCTGGAGCGGATTCCTGAAGAGACCCCTATCACAAGCCATTCTGCAGCATTATTACGACATTCACAGCTTTTATGCAGCACGTCTGCGCCGTCCGCAGAAATTCAATTCCAAACTTGGCAGTGGTAGGAAGGTGTTTTAGTACACAGAGTGAGGAAAGTACATAATCATGTTGAGTGGGACACCTGCAGGAAACATTAAGGGAAGTCTGTGTGTCTGTCGCTCTGGGTGGTGAGCGCCAAATTATTCACAGTGCGGTCTGGCCAAAAGACGCACTGCCATGTGACCATGTGTGTGTGTGTGTGTATGTGTGTGTGTGTGTGTGCGTGAGAGAAATATACATACTGTAATTGTAGGTAGTCCTGTGAGTGTGTATTCTGTTTGAATTAACAGCTTCCTTCAGGCCACCCAAAGACAAATTTCATGTTTAAACACACCTCAGATTTCAATAGTTTTTGTGTAAGAGGAAATTTTGCAATATATCTGTGGTTGTGCCTTGTCCCAAATTAAAACAACTACTTACACATACTGTAAAAAGATCACGGTTCCGATTCCACATACTGATTACAGTATTTATTACAACAAATTCAATCTAATAATCTGAACAACCAGTGACTGGGTTGATTTAAATCTCATAAATTTTGTATCGGGGCTCCTCCAATTAATTATTGTAAATAATTTGGAAATATTTTAAAATGGAACTTTTATTTTATGTTTCATATAAAAATTGGATTTTATATTTCATTTTATTTCCTTTTTATTTTACATTTTCTTTTATAAAAATTGGATGGATGGATGGATGGAAATAATTAAATAAAGATAATTAATTGATTAATTAATTAATGTACAATAGTATATTTATAAAAGTTACAAGTAAACTAATGTTAACCAACCCAACTGTATTGTACTAAGTTTTACCAAGTCAACTTGAAACGTTTGCAAGAGTTTTGCTACATACATCAAGAAAGTAAAGCGGTGAAGGTCTTCAGCAGCTATCTGAAACACCTGCCATATGGTTCTGCTTGGCTGTTTTAAATTTATGTGGCAGAGACATGACAGAAAGGCTGCAGGATCTGTTAGATAGGTGAGGGGACATTTACAGCACACATGTCTCTGCCTCCATCTTTCTCTCTTGGTGATGACAGCTCGAGTGTGTTTGCCTTCAAACACGGCCAGAGAAATCACTGCATGAGACACACCGCTTTCAGGAGTAAACTGGCATTCAAACACATGATCCATGAAGGAAAAGTAACGAAATCAACAGAGCTCGGCCTTATCTCAGAGGGGCTTTTAAATCGTATGCTGCATTATATTAGCCATGTGAATATAACGCTCAACAACAGACAGAACTCACTAGACATTCAATGACTGCGGTTCCAATTCAACTTACTGATTACAGTATTTACTAGAACAAAAATCACTCGATTCTGAATGTGTACTTTTAATTACATGAACAACCAGTAACTTGGTTATATATACAACCAGTTCATTGGTTACTCCAATTAATTTTATTTTCAATAATCTGACTTCCAGGCCTGGAAAACAATTGAAACATTTCCTGAACATTTCGATTTCAAACCTTAGCAAGCTTATTTTAAGTTAGATATGATGAAAGTAATTACTTGAGTTAACTAATTTAGTGAGAGAGATCATTTAAAGTGATAACTGAGACTGATTCTCGACACTTTCTGACCAATTAATGAAAAAAAGTCCGTATGAGTTATTTGTTCAAATCACACAACTTTTATTATTTTTTTTTTTTTTGTTATTATTTCATTTTATTTTATTTTATTTTAAGGCTGGAGAACACAATTTAATCATTTTCTGAATGTTTAAATTGCAACGCTTATTTTGAGTTAGATATAATAAAAGCTTATTTTGAACATTTCTATAATTTCACAGGCCTAACCATACACCGTACTGGAGCACTTACAGAAATGCAATTTCTAAAAATATCTCAGCATGTTTTGCTGTTGCCTTCCAAAAAATTTTGTTATTATTTCATTTTATTTTATTTTATTTTAAGCCTGGAGAACACAATTTAATCATTTTCTGAATGTTTAAATTGCAACGCTTATTTTGAGTTAGATATAATAAAAGCTTATTTTGAACATTTCTATAATTTCACAGGCCTAACCATACACCGTACTGGAGCACTTACAGAAATGCAATTTCTAAAAATATCTCAGCATGTTTTGCTGTTGCCTTCCAAAAAACCTAATAAGCAAAAAGCTTTTGAAGTGCATCAGAGAGTTCATTCACAATTTCGTATCATAAATCAAAGCGCAAGTCTCCACACCAACTTCAAACGTTTACATTAGCAGCATGAATGTCTGCATGAATCCAAACGGAGGTCTGAATGAAAGCTGCAAGTTTGTGTTTCTGTCCGTCAGAAGATTCACACGTACCTTGACCACCTCGCCTCCTTCCACTTTCATCAGGTGACAGAGGTTCTGCTGGAGCAAACTGGTGTTGGACCTCCACTTCAGCAGCCCCAGGAGATCAACTACAGGAGAGCAGAGAAAAACCGCATTAGCACATTCACCTCTCCATCCTGGACATGAAACATTCGTGTCTGAACCCTACAGAAAATGAGTGTGGTGAACTGAAGAGGAGAAGCACCATCATGGAGCTGGGAATCTGAAGGGTCTGGAGAGATTCTGGATGAAGGAATTGTCTCTGAATTATAATCATAATTATAATGTTACATATAAATATATAAATATATAAATAATATATAATAATAATAATAATAATATGAACAATAATAGCTTTTTATAAGTTTATAATTTAGATGTATTATGTATACACACACAATATTTATATTTAACATTATTTGTAGATTGTGCTGTAAATAATTTTAGATAGGAGACAATTTAGAGCTGTTAAACTGGCAAATGGAGGTTTCAAAAAGAATCGAATAAAAGGGTGCCATTAATTGTGACCAATGTGTATTAGAGAAAACATTTATGTCATAATGATATTTCCCCCCCATTTTAAATTCTTACTATCCAATGAAAGGCTTTTTTGACCTAAAAGATCAAAAGGATTAACAATGCAGATTAATTTTCACAGCCTTCTTTGATCATATTTACCAAGGGTGACGAATATTTAACATTATTTGTAGATTGTGCTGTAAATAATTTTAGATTTGAACAATCAATAGAATTACATAACCTTTATGCAAATCTACTAACATTTTTGAAATTATTTAAACGAATCAAAAAGAAACCATGCACTGAACTAACTTAATGTTATTTGGCCAAGACAAAATGTCCAGTCAACCAGTAGTACTCGCAAAATATACCCCAACACGTGATCAGGACCCTGACACTTACTGTTGCCTGATCAATTATGTGGTTAAACATTAATGAAACAAAAATAAAATGCCATGACTGACCAATCAAAATCAAGTATTCCAGAGAGCTGCATAATACATAACTAAGGCAGAGGATGTGATCAGAAGAAGAGCGAAGGCTGTGATTTCACTTCATCATATCACATCAGCAGGAAGTGTGGCTGTGTGGGAGAGACGATTCAGAGTTAAAGATCCCGACACTTACAAGCCCAGCCTGTGGGTTTAATAAAAACCACGTCAGAGAGACAGAAAGAGCTGTCAGGCAACGAGTGAGGAGAACGGCGCTGTCATTCTTTATTAAAAACGGCTCATCCCTTGGTCCTATTGGTCGAGAGGCGCTTGATCATCCGGGAAATGTGCTTCACAAAACAGGATGCAAAAATTAAATATCTAAACAAAACCTGAGTCATAAACAGCGCTCCTGCATGTCGCATCGATTTCTACCTGCGTTTCTGACACAGAAACCAGAAATAGTTGGTGTAGAGGAACAGCGGGGATCCACAGCTCAATATGCTAATGTTTGTGTGCGATAAAGAGCCTCTATTTTACTTTCACGACAGAAAACACACTGGCATTGATGGACAAGGTCTCGCAGCGGAAAAAAACGGCGTACACAATAAAAACCTGTGTTTATATGCTAATGCCTCAATCTGAGGAATCCTCAGCGACCTCATTACTGCAGCTGCTACCTGCCAAATGCTGATTTTTGACAAAGGTCTTCATTAAAGCAGCGTCTGAATTGCCCGTGGCTCAGGGTTCACGTAAAACCACATGCTAATAGTCACGCAGGTCACCTCTATAATCAATTCACAAGCACGGCCGGCCTCATAACATGTGATGTGAGGGGAATTAAGCTGTTGTCCGGCGGGGATAAAGATGGACTTTCAACCGCTCAGATCGCACACGCACACCGCACGGAGCGAGGCCTAACGATGCTTGACGCCACTTGAAATTAGAGCAGAAAACATCTTGGCATTCTGACGGCAATGAAGTGTTTGCGAGCTCCAGGTTGGAGTGTCTCAAAGTGTCTCTGAAGCACAAGCTGAGTTTAATGATATCGCACTTATTTCTCAACACTTATTAGAGACAGGAACAGAAGAGAGTCTGGGAATGGGACACGTCCTTGAAAAGGAGGATGTGACCAGATTTCTGAAATGAAAACCGGGCACATTTCCTAGTTCAGTGAATAAAATATCATTAAAATCTCACTTGTAATTAACAATGGATTAAAAAAAAAAGGATAATATTTTTATTTATTTTTTTAAGCTAAAGTTTTAGTAATTTTGTTGTGTTTTTGATATTTGTATTACTTTTATTTTTATTTATTTTTTTATTTTTTTATATATCTATAGTGTTTTATAATTTATTTCAGTTTATTTCAAGTAACCTTTTACAGTTTTCATTTTAGTTAACTATAATAACCCTGATGAGAACATAAGAAATAAACATTTGTTAAACAAATATTTTTTATATTTTCTATATGTCATGTTTTCATTTTCACAAACTGCAAATATATTGTATACATTAAGTACAACTTTTTAACTATTCAAATGTTAAAAAGGCAAATTAAATATCAAATTTTAGGCTCATCTTTGTCATAATTTTTCGTCCATGATGAGTTTGCATCCCTGAGTGTTTTTTTTTATTATTATTTAAATAAGTTTTTTAATTAAACATTTTATTCCAGCTAGTTTCCAAAGAATTTCTCATTTTCATTTAGTTTATTTTGTACTAAAATAACACTAAATATAATAAACCTAAAATATAACACTAACACTAAAACTGAAATAAATTAAAAACTACACAGACATACAAAAAAAAGGCACAAACAAAATTCCTAAACCTTTCACTAAAGTAAAAATGAAAATTAGCAACTGAACAATATAAATCTAAAAACAAAACCTCAAATATAATCAAAACTTTAATTTTAACTTTACTAAAAACTATAATAGTATCTCAATGATATCTGGTTTATTTACGAGATCTTTTGAAGGTGCTGTAAAATGGGGACTGTTCCAGTCGTACACAGGACATCAAAAAGCGTTCGTAATGAACACTGCACGTTCTCTTATTAATTTTTCACCCAGTGGTCCGTCTCGTCTTCAGACCTGCTCTGGTCTAAAGCACAAATGCTAACTACTAACCAAGGCTATTTTGTCTTCATCGTTGCAGTGGCAAGGCCAGCACGCTCTCTGATGTGACTTCATGCATCTCCATCTTAATTTCCGGTGGTGTGTCCAATTTCAACCCCCTGCCAAATTATTACCCCCCTCGTTGAAGTTGCTTCCTGATTGCATAATCCTAACTCCTCCCCCACACTGACTCCTAAACCTACCAATACTAGGAGGGTAATTATCTGGCGGGGGGTCAGAATTGGGCACAACACCGGCATCACTAACGCTCAGCTGCTCTGCATTCTGCTCGTGTGACCCTGACTGACTCACACAGACAGCAACCCTCTACAATGAGAGTAAATCACTCGCATACTGTAGGCAACTACATCTTCACTCTGGGTGACTAAATGATGTCTAACATTAGCCATTGGCTAATAAATTCTTAGATTTTACTCGCCAGTGTGAGAGTTGGAGGCTATGCAAAACTAATAACTGATTTCAAGTTTCCTGACACTCCCTCTGTCTGTCATTGGTTGGATAAACACGTAGCCCCGCCCCCAAACATATGCTAATGTTGTTGTATCAGGCGATCAGGATGCTCACAAATACACATTGTCATATGAACATCACAGAATTATTTTCTTTGCAATCAATTTAGTCTGCAGGCTCACGACTCAGATGCAATGCAATTTTGTTTGCTATGGCGCTGTGGACTAATCGATAAAAGAAACACTGGTTCATTTCTGTCTTTTATTTGTTATCATATATTTTCATTGTCCTATGCTTGGATGACTGTACATTCCCCCTGCGATCTACATCTGACTTTATGTTCCCGCAGTATTTGAAACCCTCTCCTCAGATCTACGACCGCAGGACTCTCCAGTCATGAAGCCGTCCACCGTACATACTCATGCCTGCCACTACACCATGACCAAAGGCTGATGGGTAAGCAGTTTCTGTGAGATTCATAGAGCAACACACACATGCTTAAAGAGGAGAGGAGGGGGTAAAGGAGAGATTGCGTCAGGACTTCGGTGGACTTCACTGCATCCTGTATGTGATCCGACTGTAATGTTCTTCCCGCATCTGCACTTCCTCACAGCTGCCAACCGGACACAACATCTCACACAAAACATACAGATGCCGTCAATCAAAACGGACTATTTACTTGCTTACTAGACATTTCTGATCGTTCAATCCCGATGCTTGTTATTCCAAATGAAAATACTGTTTTTGTCATTTTTATCAAAATGTGCTTACTTTGTTTACCAAAACTAAAACTACTAAGAACTACTAGTTTACTAAAGATAATAATTTGTCACTTGAAATGTTAACTGAAAAATTTTAAATTTAAACTTCTTTTTTTTCAGCAAGTTGCCAACACAACATTTCTCATTTTTAAGTAGTTGAACTTAAATCAAATGTAATTAAAAAAATCCTAAAAATAACAAATTCAATTTAATAAAAATTATACAGACAATAAAAAAAAGCCTTACTAGACATTCCTGGTCATACTATCCTGGTGTTTGTTATTCCAAATTTAAATATATTTTTTTGTAATCTTTATCAAAATGTTAAGAAAACAATTTAAAAATACTTGTTTACTAAAACTTAAACCATTTAAATATAAATAAATAAATAAAATGTATTAACTTGAAATAAAATAAATGTTAACTGATATAAAATCAAATAAAAAAATGTAACATTTTCTTCCAGCTAGTTATTTCAGCTAGTTGCCATTTGTCAAAACTGAAATAACAATCGATAAAAACTATACTAGCCATTTAAAAAAAATATATAAAAAATACTAGACGTTCCTGGTCGAACAATCCTTATGCTTGTTATTCCAACTGAAAATCTTTATAAAAATGTAAAACTACCAAAACTAAAACTCCTAAAACTACTAGTTTGCTAAAACTAAAACCATTAAAAAATTTCAAATTGTTACTTGAAATAAAATAAATGTTAAATGATTTTTTTTAATCAAATAGAAAAATAAACATTTTATTGAAGCTAGTTTAACATTTATGTTAACTTGATGAATTACATTTTTTAATTATTAAAATTAATTAAAACTACACAGACGTTAAAACTATTAAAACTAATAAAAATGAGAAAAACAAATTAAAATGAAAACAGGATGTATAAAAATAAAACCTAATTCAAATTATAATAGCATCTCAAAGATACTAAAATAACATTGGTTGACATTAGCAAGCTCTTACTTTTCAACTACTTCATACAGAAACTACTTTTCAAAATGTGATCAATTCTTGGATAAAGTGAAAAATCTAGTTTCAGTCTGAAATACGTCACATTACTGCAGGAAACTGGTTGCAAACACTGACTTGTCAGCCCTATTTATTCTTTTTGTGGCCACTTTTACTTACAGAAGAACAGAGGAACGAGAGGACATGATGGGATTGGGAAATGATGCAAGTGGACGTGTCTCACCGTTCTGCGTGAGTTTGGTGGAGCAAACAAGCGTCGAGATCTGAAACGAGTCTTTGCTGATGGAGAAGCTGCCGAGATTCTGCGTGTTCTTCCCGGACGACGGATTTCTTTCCTCCATCTCTGGTTTGGTGGAGGCCAAGCTCAGGTACATGGTGGAGTCCTCCAGTTTCTTGGCTTCGGCCTACAAATAGAGAAACACACATAGTGAGAACAACACCTGTTTGCATGAGACTGAAGGATGCATTCAGAGACTGACAGCTGTCAATCAGTGAACACATTCTTAATGCTTGTTAAAATTAAAATCGTCTTTAATGTTGCATTTTTAAATACATTTGATTTGACTTTTTCAGAGCCAGTTTTGCACAAGCAGTAAAACCAACATCAGATCAGTTATAAAGCGATGATTTGTACGAAGATGAATTTGCATTGCTCAAAAAGGACTTGACCAGGCAACGTTCTGCATTAATGAAGCTCTTTCATATGCAGATAAGAAAAGAATGAATACACGAACAAAGCTTAATTGCATAATGATTACATTGTGATGTGGGGTCATAGGTTAAATGGGACAAACAAGGACAAGCAGCATCAGTACACAACTCGCATATCTGTGTGTGCGTGTGTGTGTGTGTGTGTGTGTGTGTGTGCTTTGAGATCACTGGCAATTGTGTTGGTTTCACCTTATAGACGATGAGATCGTGTTCTCCATCTCTCAGCGTCGTGCCGTCGTACCTCATCAGCTTCACAAATGTCAGAGCAAAGTTCTTCTCTGATTTATCCTTGCCTGTAGAGAAGGGATATTGCATATTTATTATTCATAATTGTTAATAGTTGACCTCTTTATAATGTTCTTTTGTTCTTTCAATGCATTGAAAAGAGAGTCATGCCAATAAAATAACCAAAAACTGTTTTGAATCTGAACTGAACTAAGACTGGATATGAATCTGAACTGCAACTGAATCTAAAATTAATTGAGACCATGGAAGGAAGTGGAAGAGGACCGTTAAACAGCGAAGACTTTTATTTTTACTATTAAAATTATTTTAAATATCTAAATGTATGTAAGCCAAATATATTTATATATAATATTTTTCGTAAAATATTTTAATCTTTATATATTATCTACATTTCAAAGTAAACAACAGTATAAAAGTATATAATACATTTATACAGTATCTTTATTTTAATTAAACATTTAATTCTTTATAATTATATAATTATATATATATATTTAAATATCTAAATTAAGTCTATATTTTTATATATATATATATATATATATGCTATCTGTTAATTACATTATTTTAATTATTTATGGAATAATTTAATTATATATAAAATTTAATATGTAAAGTATATGCATGTATATTTTGATTATATTTATTTTTTTAAATGTATACATGTAATACAAAGTATATGAATTTATTTTATATATTTGATTTCAATTATTTTATTTTTATTTAATTATTTATAATTATACAATTACATATACATTTATTTATTTACATGAATGATTAATACTTAAAAAATTGTAAAATAATAATTCTAATAATATTAATTGAATCTGCTTACTTTGACTTTGTACTTTTACTCTTCTCATAACATCGACAGTTGTATCAAACACAATCACACTGGTCTCGATCAGAGCGTCTTGAACCAGCTGTGTCATATTTCAGTCAGACAGCAGCTCTGAGAGCCCGTGTGCTTCATCAAGATCTACAGCAGTGTCTGTCTGAATCTGACATAAAAAATACATCCCTGAGGAACTTCATCCCAACTGGGAATGTCAACACCAGCCTATGAAGTCCCACACAAACATCTAAATCTCTGAACTCAACGCTGCCAATGCAGCACCTGCTGACAGAGAGTCAGAGAGGTGGAGAGGTCAGGAGACGACCACCACCACCACCATCATCATCATCCTCATCACTGCGGTACCAGGACAAAGGGAACATGAGGGAAGCAGGTCCTTATACTGCAGAAAGATTCTGACGGAAGCAGGCAGATTCAATCAGGAGGAGTTGATGTTTACTGCTCTGTTTTTACATTCAGAATTAAATCCGTAAGAGAAAGACAGACAGGCAGACATGTGGAGTACGACAGTGATGAAGATCCCTACAACTGATTCTCCCTGACATCTGACTGCCTGTCAGCATCAAACAGAACAAGAAAAAGGATTTAAATGCCGGTGTAAGCTCAGACGCCCACAGAGATCCTTACAAACTGAACAGAACTTAATCTGAACTCAATGTCAGTGTTTCAAAACACAAATGAATATGGAAACCCCTTTGAACTGAACTAAATATGAACATAAAAGAACTGAATCTGAACTGATCTGAATCTGACCTGAACTGAATCTAAAACAAATACCAGCAAATACCAGCAAATAAAAAAATACAATTTATTTTTAATAGTATTTTATTTTATTTTAACCAATACTAATTATTTTAGGTATCCAAAAACCAATACACATAACTTACTTATTTAATATTCATTTTATTTATTTTTATTTTATTACTTTTTGGTCAATGTTTCAAAGCATGGGTGACCACATTTGAACTGCACTGAAATAAATTTTAATTTTAATAAAATCTGGAATTAACTTAATCTGAATTTAAATGTCAGCATTTTGAGGGTCAGGTGACATTGGAGATCTCTAAGTTTTCTGTTTCTTATGGTCTCTTATGGTCACCGAAGCTGCATTTATTTAATAAAAATAAAACGAAAGTATAAAAGAACAGCATTTATTTGAAATTAAAATATTCTGTAATATGATATATTCCTTTAATACCTTTAAGTCCTTGCTTAAAGTATTAATTTCTTTTAAAGAAAAAAAAATCTTACTGACCACAAACTAGCTAACTTACTGAACTTAGTGAAATAACTTCCTTTTGCGATCTGGGGGTATTCCAGAAAGCAGGTTGTGTGCCATACCTGGGTATGTTTAAGGGTAAGTAAGCGGATAAACTCAGCATCCGGTTCCAAAAGCGGAGCTAACTTTCAGGGTATGGAAGTAGCTAGAGCAACTTATTCACTGAACATAACCTGCTCCAAACCAAAAACTGTGGTTAAAATTTCAATGTATTGAACTGTGGGCTAACTGTATTGTTGCATCCACAAAAACAAACTTCAAAATGACAGCTTGTTTAAAAATGTGACACTTCAGCACTTTCTAGACAACAACTGTGCTGAGATAGGCAGCCGGTGTGTGAAACTTTGATACTGTCATAGCGTTTATTCTCAGCTCAGCTGACGAGACGTTTATTTGCTCCAGATTGTCTGCTTGTGCTAAATGATTTGTTTTACATCCTCCGCCCAGCGCCTGGCAACCAGAGCCTGACAACGAGACTCTGCCCCTCTCATCCTGGCGCTGCCACGGCAACATGTGGTGGGCAGATGGAGCGGCGCGGCTGCCAGGATAAGGTTGAACACGCGCGGCTAAGTGTGATGACCGCAGCCGAATGCCAGACGCCTCTTGGCCCATAAACAACCTCTCAGGCTTCACAAACACGCCCGCGTTCATTGCCAATATGATTCAGAAACTCCCTCTCAGAAAAACACACAAACAAACAGCTAGCAAACAACTTCAGAACTGCAAAATAAACTCCAGTTATACATTGTCTGAATAGGTTATGAGTGGTTTCCTCATGGTAAACTCATCACAATGCTTAGGTGTTTTGGGTGGTTGTCATGCCATTTCATGTGGTTGCTAAGGTATTCAAAATATTACAGTGTGCTGCTGTGTGGTTGCTAGGGAATTCTGGGTGGTCGCTTGGGCACTGGTATGTTGCACATTAAATAAGCCTTGGATGAGTGTATACTGCCAGTATAATGGGTTAAATAAATGATTGTGTATATTATGTGTAATACTAGTCTTCCAAAAACAGAATATTCCCCAATTAAAATGTTCAGATACATAAAATATTTAGTATTGGTTATAAAATAAAACAAATAAAAGTACAAAAAAAAAATGAAACAAACTAAATTAAATATTATGCATATTGGTTTTCAGATACCTAAAATAATTAGCATTGTTTATAAAAAAAAACTAAATTAAAAAAATACAACAAAAATAAACTAAGACAAAAAATAAATAAAAAATATAATATTTACAAAAAACAAATAAAATGAAATAAAAGTTGTGTGCATTGTTTTCAGATACACTACCGCTCAAAAGTTTGGGATCACTTGCAAATGTATTTGTTTTCCAAAGAAAAACACATTTTCATGCAATTCACAAACAATTTTATTCATTTCACAAACAATTAAAATTAATCAGATGACTTTTAAAGAATGATCTACATTTTTGCATAGAGGCCTATTATTAGCAATTGTCAGTCCTCTGCATCAATCTCCTTGAAGTTAATCATTTTATAAGGCTAACTGATTATGAGAAAACCCTTTTGCAATTGTGTTGCACAGCTGAGAACCGTTGAACTAATGGAGCAAACAAGGGAGCATGGCATTCTTTAGGTTAGTTTAGTATCTTACACTGAACAAAATTATAAACGCAACACTTTTGTTTTTGCCCCCATTTTTCATGAGCTGAACTCAAAGATCTAAGACTTTTTCTATGTATTGCACAGGTGTGCCTTAGGCTGGTCACAATAAAAGGCCACTCTAAAATGTGCAGTTTTATGCGAAGGAGATGTGTTGCACTGCGTGAGGCAAACGGTGATCACACCAGATACTGACTGGTTTTCGGACCCCCCAATACAGTAAAACTGCACATGTTAGAGTGGCCTCTTATTGTGGTCAGCCTAAGGCACACCTGTGCAATAATCATGCTGTCTAATCAGCATCTTGATATGCCACACCTGTGAGGTGGATGGATTATCTCGGCAAAGGAGAAGTGCTCACTAACACAGATTTAGACAGATTTGTAAACAATATTTGAGATAAATAGGCCTTTTGTGTACATAGAAAAAGTCTTAGATCTTTGAGTTCAGCTCATGAAAAATGGGGGCAAAAACAAAAGTGTTGCGTTCATAATTTTGTTCAGTGTAGTTTGTTTAGTTTGTTTACAGGCTCAAAATGGCCAGAAAAAAAGAACTTTCATTAGAGACCCGTCAGCCTATTGTTGTCCTTAGAAAGGAAGGCTACTCGATGCGAGAAATTGCGAGGAAACTTAAAATTTCTTATCATGCTGTAAACTACTCCCTTCAGAGAGCAGCACAAACTGGCTCTAACAGGCACAGAAAAAGGAGTGGGAGGCCCCGATGCACAACTGTGCAAGAAGACAAATATCTGAGAGTGTGTAGTTTAAGACAAATACGCCTCACAGGTCCTCAACTGGCAGCTGCACTAAATAGTACCCGTCAAACACCAGTGTCAGCATCAACAGTGAAGAGCCGACTTCAGGATGCTGGACTCCATGGCAGAATTGCAAAGAAAGAGCTGTATCTCAGACTGGCCAATAAAAACAAAAGACTGAGAAGGGCAAAAGAGCACAGACATTGGAAACTGAAAAACTGGAAGAAGGTGTTGTGGACAGATGAGTCCAAGTTTGAGGTCTTCTGATCAAACAGAAGAACATTTGTGAGACGCAGAACAAATGAAAAGATGCTAGAACAGTGCTTAATACCTTCAGTCAAGCATGGTGGAGGCAGCGGGATGGTTTGGAGGTGCTTTGGAGGTGGTAAAATAGGAGATTTGTACAGAGTGGAAGGAACCTTGAGGAAGGAAAGCTATCACAAGATTTTGCAACGCCATGCCATACCCTGTGGACCGCACTTGACTGGTGCCAATTTCATCCTACAACAGGATAATGACCCAAAACACTCTTCCAAAATGTGTCAGCAATATTTGAAGAATAAGCAGTCAGCCAGAATTCTGACTGTAATGGAGTGGATCCCAAACTTCTGAGCAGTAGTGAGCATAACATAACATAACATAACATATAAAAATAAAATAAAAAATAAAATATTCAAACCATGCATTCTTTCCTTGGAGGTTTGATTGTGTTTTAATGTTAAAATAATGGTATTTAATGTTAATATATGATATTTTAGTGACAAAATACACTAAAGTTAGTGAAAATCCCAATATTAACATAAAAGATCAAATAAAATATAAAATAAAATAAAATACAAATAATTTTTGCTTTGGCATTCGGGGTGGTTGTCAGGGTGTTCCTAAGCAGTTGCTAATGTGTTCATAAAGTTTCTTGTGCATTGCTAGGGAATTCTGAGTGGTTGCTAGGATGATTTGAGGTATAATTCCATGTCTGTAGCACAAATGGTAAGTGATGAGCTGTGTATCAAATTGTTTCTTCAAATATCTAACCCTATGTATGAGCAACAGTAAAACCAAGCACCACTAATGCACACTTAACAGTCTATTCAATAACTGCAAACTCATTCAGATGCAAATGACTCTGTAATAGTCTAAAGTTATTTTGATAACCCACTGAGATACAAAGATAAAGAACACTTGATATTATTTAAAGAGGTGTGAAGCATGACAGCACCAGTGAAATGTGCTTCTGTCTCACACATGCTGTGACCTCAAAAACACTTAAAGTTTACTAGAGTGAGTTTCCAGACCACTGCTGGGTTAAACAGCTCTGAAAGTGCTCTCCTGTGTGAGCGTGTGCTCAACTCACAGTCCTGAGACGATCGGTGCTTGAATGTGAACCGCAGGTGACTCCTGTTGACGTCTTCAATCGGGATCGCAACCTGCAACATAGGATATCACAAAAAAGATTAAGTTAATGCAGATAGAAAGAATCTAAGACTAGAAAACACCTTAAAGGTCTTGAATATTAATAAAAGACCAATATGGATCCAAATAGACACAGGGTGCAGTCCTTGTGATCTTTACGCTGAACTTTATTCTTATTTAAATTGTTTAAACAGTTTCAACCGTGTAACCCTCTTTTAGGATTTGAAATATTTAAAAGGGTCAAATCATGCATTTTTGCCCTTTGAGGCTTGATTATTGTTTAATGTTAATATATGTGACCCTGGACCACAAAACCAGTCTTAAGTGTCAATTTTTCGAAATTGAGATTTATACATCATCTGAAAGCTGAATAAATAAGCATTGATGTATGGTTTGTTAGGATAGGACAATATTTGGCCGAGAGACAACTATTTGAAAATCTGGAATCTGAGGGTGCAAAAAAATCTAAATACTGAGAAAATCACCTTTAAAGTTGTCCAAATTAAGTTCTTAGCAATGCTTTTCTTAATCAAAAATTAAGTTTTGATATATTTACAGTAGGACATTTACAAAATATATTCATGGAACATGATCTTTACTTAATATCCTAATGATTTTTGGCATAAAAGAAAAATCTATAATTTTGACCCATACAATGTATTTTTGGCTATTGCTACAAATATCCCCCAGCGACTTAAGACTGGTTTTGTGATCCAGGGTCACATATGGTATTCCAATATTGGAAAAAAATTCCAATATTAACATAAAACAAAATAAAATAAAATAAAATAAAATAAAAAAGTTGTTGGTTATAAAATTAAATTAAATTAAATAATAAAATAAAATAAAATAAAAGTTGTTGTAAATAAAATTAAATTACATTTTATGAGTGTTGGTTTTCAGATACCTAAAAAATTTGTAGTGTCAGAATTAAAGTAAAGTAAAGTAAAGTAAAGGTAAAAGCAAAACAAAACAAAATAAAATAAAATATGGACTTTGGAAGAAATTGCACACCTAAACTTTCCCAGAATACATTTGTCCTGAGTATTACGCCTCTACTTTGGCAAGTAATATAAATGACTCTCCGCTTAATGTAGTAGACATTACATCTGACACTGTGTAAGTGATGTTCACCTTGATGGTTTCAAACCAGCGTGGCTGTTTGACCTGGTAGTAAATGACCGATTTGTACTCCAGAATACCTTCATCACCGGCTCCAGGAAATATCACGTTCTAGATGGCAAAAATAAAAAAAATAAAAGGCTATTAAAAACATTAGAAATTTAAATCTTCTAAAGAGGAGCCTGAGGCCATTATATTGATAATTTTGTCATTGCACATTCATGCTGACCAGTAAAACACAATCTGTTGCACAGATTAATTTAATCTGACTCTTTGCCAAGTTCAGAAGCTAATTGAAATGAGAAATGACAGATACGAGATATGAAATATTAAATGACAAACTATGTTCTACCTGCTGGAAACCATAAGGTGCCCATATGCTGTGAGGAGCGAAAAAAACAGCATGCTTTTTTGTATTTTTTTATTTCTTGCTTTTGCACACAATGAGGGTCATGCATTCAACACAGTCACACAGCTGGCCTGTCAAACCCTGACACATGCATTCAACACACAGTCACACAGCTGGCCTGTCAAACCCTGACAAACACACATACATGCTACAGCTGACAGCCACCAATTATGAGCAATAAGTGACCAGCCACCCTACAGGCACAGGACTGAGTGCATGAGAGAAAGAAAGATTATGTGGGCAGTAAAAAAAACAAAACAAAAAAAAAAAGCACAAAGCAGGGGTGGAATGCGGGGAATAAACAAAAAAAGCAAAAAATTAAAAAGTAACAAAAGAAACTAAATGTACTGGGAAGTATGACGCATATGTGCACGTCAGCAGGCAAAAATACACTTCATAACAGACTATTAGAGAGCGAGTGTGATTGTGTTTAAAGGAAAGTTACCGCTTTAATACAAACAAAGCTATACAGACAGCATTTATGGCATAAATGTCAATTTGCTAATAATATAATGACTGATTTGACGGATATTAGTATGTATTTTTTATTATTATTATATTTATATATTTATTTAGAGCTGTGTCTAAATTTTCCTTTTGATGGGCAACTACTTGTCTTGTGTCTTTTATTAAATTGTGTACTCATTTTTTCTTTAAAA
>NW_015537960.1:1075182-1083843 GCF_001515605.1 Sinocyclocheilus anshuiensis
TTACGTTTTTTTTTTTAAAAAAAAAAAAAAAAAAAAAAAAAAAAAAGTTGAAATAATTTTTTACAGCAGGGGCTCCCAAAAATGTTGGCAACTGAATCCCTTAGACATAAAATATTTCCTTGAAGAACCCCCTGAGAATTGAAATTATAATTTTTAAATTATTATTATTATTATTACCATTATTATTATTATTATTATTATTGTTATTGTTGTTGTTGTAATACATATAATTATAATTGTATATATAATAATATTGTTGCTAATTACAAATTTACTGTCAAAAAAAAATGAATAGTTGATAATCATAATAATGAAATGTGCTGCATGACTATACAGTTATTTAATTAACCTGCAGCCTTTGATTAATAATATATATTATATTTGTATTGGTTTATTTACATAGGGACAGTACAACCATTTTTTTTTTTAATAATTCTGAAATTATTTAAAAAAATAAAATAATTATAATATGCATTATACATCGAGAGTATAGCATAAGATAATCTGCATCTCAGGTCCATAGAAAAAAAAAAACTTTTACAATTAAAAAAACTACTTTAACAACCCTACATTGCTAATATAATATAGCCATATACACTTATACATAAATTAGAAAGAAAAAAAAACCTTGCAACATATAAATATAAGAAATACATTTTAACATACTGAATCTGGATAATTCATTATAATGTCTCACACACAAACTGACTACTATAGATTACCTCGAGTTTCTTTCCATCTTCATCATGTACAGACATGCTGACCTCCACGTTTTTAGGTGTCGTCTTACTTCCTTTATCAAAATCCCCCTGAACCAGCGTCACGTAAATGTCATTCCGAACATCACCTGCAAAAACATGCACAAGGTCTCAGCGTCGCTTATTAACAGGATCGATGTGTGATCTACAGCTAAAAATAGACAGTTTGCAATACAGACCTTAGATTTGTATTAGGAAAACACACAAAAATAGCTCAAGCAAGTGCTGCTTGCACATTCATAGGTCATAATCAGTATTTTAGAGTGTTGTTCATACTTGAAATTAAATAGCGGCTGTACCTTTAAGAGTTCTAAATGTAAATGTTGTGATTTGATCATTTCTGCACGTGAAATGAATATCAGCAACAGTCAAAACAGGAGAAGGATATAACCGAGAGGATGTTGATATGTAAATGTGGATAGTCATATATGAATGTCCATCATGATGATTTGCAATGTAGTTTTCATGAATGGTCTGGTTGAACTTTTCATTGTCACTGTTGTATGTTAACTAATTCAAAGAGGAGCAATAAAATCCTGTTTTTATTGTAAATACATTTCAGTTTGATGATGGATACCTGGCATGATGATTTCTGGGAAGCCCATCTTGCGAGCGACAGCGGTGGAACGGTCCACCAGGTGAGGGAAATCTTTCCGGATCTGATGAATATCACCTGGAAGCAACTTCAGTGTGACCCACAAACCTGAGGACCAGAGGAACAGACTGCAGTTAAACACACAGAGAGAGAGAGAAACGCTGCCTATCTGTGCTTAACAGCTCACGGGAACTTAGCTCATTTTAATATCTCATTATTAGTGATCTACAAAAAATAATTAAGAACACCAGATTAATTTAATTGCTGAGAAAATACCTGCAGGAAGCAGAGCGACTGTGTTACTTAAAGTTTAGGGATGAATTGTGCTGTGAATATTTTATACTAATACATTAAAGATTAAACTGAGCAATCTGAGCAAATAGCCTGAGCTGTTAAAAATCCATAGAAGAAGAAAAAAGTATATTTTGTTTTATAATTTTTATATAATATATTAGTTTTCCATTTTATCTCCAAGTTCTCATTATTGTAATGAAAAATAAATCCTATTTTATTCATTTAATCCTAATAAATATTAATATTTACATTAAGTGTATATTAAGTGTATATTATTCAATTTGTATAATAATAGGTATAATAACAATAATGTAAAATAAATAAAAGTTTATATCATAATAGTATTTGTTGTGCTGAATTTAAGTTATGCTTAGCATAAAAATAAATATTTTACATAAAGTGTACATCATGTTATTTGCATAATAATAATAACAACAACAACAACGACAAATAAGGACAATCAATCAAACAAATACATAAATAATAAATATTAAGTATACATTATGATAGTGTTTATTGTATTCATTTAAGTTGTACCGTTTTAAAATAAAATAAATGAGAAATCTGAGGGTAATATGTGCTTAACTGCCATTAAAACAGACCAATGCTTGTTAATATTTGCTAATATTTAAAGGCTAATATCTGATCATCTAACTTTGCAGTCAGTGAATCTGTGCAGGTCATTTTCGAAAAGACTGAAAATGTCTTTTACTTTTAGAATTAACTACACAGAGCCGTTGTTCATTGACGAGCTGCGCAAAACCACGTTCATATTCGCGCAATTTTTTGCGCAGCTCGTCAGTGAACAACGGCTCTGTGTAGTTAATTCTGCTCAATGTGAAAGCACGCACGTGATGGAGATTTACCGCTGATTACAGAACCGGCTTTCTGACAAGATGCGCGTTAAATATCGCATGCGATTTATCGTGCAGCCCTACCAATAATGCTTTGCATGTCGCCTGAATAGCTCCATCCTAAATCGTAAGTTAATTGGTCTTAATGACTCCACCTCCATTACCCTCACTGCTGTTCCGGATTAACCTTGATCATAAATGAGAAGAACCTCGTCATATCTGACTGATCTTAGATTATCCTGGAAGTTTATGCTCCTTCATCTCAATGTACTGCTTGTGATAGCAGCTTTTCTAATGCTAGGAATCACAGGAAGGATGGATTATATTTGTGGCGTTGGATTGTGATGTGATCTGACAGCAGTGCATCCAGACATATTTGCTTCCCATTCTCCTCAGCACGAACCAATTCTCATGCTTGTTAAACCCAATTCAACTTCAACTAATTTTGCTCAATAACTCTGTCATTTGTAAGATTCAGGCCCCTCTAGATTGTGCAAGTCTCTTGGCAGGAACTCAGTTTGATCGTATCTGGGACAGTGTCGCTCTCCATCTCCTCACATCAGTTTTATCTTCCTGTATTTTTAACTTCCCACACTTTAACTAGGCTACAGAACGAAGCTGCAGATCATTAACTCCAGCCAAATAACCATCTCAGATTTATTTTGAATCAGGAACATTTCTTTACCGTACAGATTAAATTTTTACTGTAGGTTAAGACAGTGTTTCCCAACCGGGGTGCCGTCTGTCGAGAGCAGGGGTGCCGTGTAAAAAATCATTTTTTAATATTTTTAAATTGCTAAAATGTTCAAAAAAGCATTATATAAAATCCATTTCTGACGTCGCCAATAATTAGAGACGCACCGAAATTTCGGCTGCCGAAAATTAGTTCACCGCTCAGGTTTCACTTTCACGTGGTGTGACGCTCTGCGTACTATCCCGCTCTATTCGTGTTCGCTCCGCTCAATCGCTCCACTCGTATACCGTTCATGCGAATCGGAACAGCACATTCCACTCAAAAATCGAGCCGACAGGAAACATCGATGTAGTACAGTATTATTTCTGTCTGCAATAGCCCTACTGTGTTGTAACATGGTGTGGTATATGGGCAACTCTGGTAACGCTGCCCTCTCATTCAAAATTTATTTTGTAGGGTGCCACAAGTTTGTTAAAATTTCCAAAGGGTGCCGCAACTAAAAAAAGGTTGGGAAACACTGGGTTAAGACACGTCATAAGAGAAACCCTCTGGGAATGTAGGGCCCTAGAAAATGTGTTTTATTTTATATTTCCCAAATTCTTTTTCCTGTTTTAATGTTTCTGAATTCAGTTTTAATTGTTAAAAAAATAATCAAAAAGCATGTCTAATTAATTGAAATCATGAAACATACAATACCACAACAATTTATTAAGTTACATTTTAGGGTCCTGTGAAATCAGCTTTATTTTTCACAAATTCTGTTTTATTTTTCACAAATTCTGTGTTGTATGTTTTAATGGTCTAATTAAATTTTTGATAACGAGAAACGTCTAATAAATTGAATTCATTAAACTTTAACAATTTAATAATTTATTTTAATGATAGGGCCCTATGATTCTGTTTTAATGGTTAATTAAAATTTTAGTAATGAAAAGTTGTCTAATTTATTGACATCATGAAACTTATACAATTTAATAACAATCTGTTAAAAGTTAAACAGAAATAAGTTTTTGAGTCCTATGAAATCGTTTTTTTTTTTTTTTCCAAATTCCATTTTATTTTGTGTTTTCGGTTTTAATTCATTTGGATTACATTTTAATGGTTTAATTACATGTAAATAATTTAACAATTTAATAATTAATTAAAATTTGTACAGTAATATGAACTGTTTTCTTTTTCAGAAATTCTGTGTTGTCCGTTCAAATTTTTCCAGATTTACAGATTTATTATCCAAAATGGTTGCAATTATATGAAAGCATAAAATATTAACAATTAAACTGATCTTTAAAATGTAAGGAAATAAAAATGTAACAATTCATTTTATTTTTGACAAACAAAGTGCTGCACAAAAGAGGTTTACTGTGAAAATAAAAGCATGGAAAGAAAAATTATGCAATATTCCTTAAAAAATGTTTTAGTAATTTTACCACCTGTACCACCTGACCACCTCAGATTCATTTAGCTGCAATGTTTAGGTGTTGATAGTGTTGCCATAGAAATGCATAATTCCAAGCCCAAGGACGTGAACAGCTCCGATTAGAATGTCATGTCTCCAATTTTTAATGTCATCGTAATTATAACGTATCATAAGATACATGATAATAGCGTTTTTTTGGGTTGTTTTTTTTCTTTTCAAATTAAGTGTTGAAATGCTGCTTAAGTGACTCTCAGAGCAGCTCTGGAGATGAAAGGTGTTCACCCCTGTGACCTTTACCTTGACCTTTGTGATTGACCTCTTTGGCAGCGATGACCTTGTTGATGACGGTCTGGAGGAAGTCGTTCTCGCCCGCCACCCTGGGTGAAAAACGGGAGATGTTCAGCTGCCTGTGGCGAATGGCGTCATCCAACGCTAGCCTGGAGTTCACACGCGACAGGCAACACGCCAACGGGGAGGAGAGAGAGAGAAGGAAGAGAAAGAGAGAAGAGTAGTAGCCACAGAGAGCCAGATAAGGGTGGACATGAGCAGAAGAAGAGAAGGATGAAGAAAGCAAGAGGGAGAGAGAGGGAAGACACCAAACAGTGATACAGATACCATGACAGGGACAAAAGCCATTTTGTTAGCAAACAGTAATGCGGGATGGGTGACAGAAGAGACAGAGAGAGATGCTGTAATTTCAGAAATCACCCACCATCTCACCCAAACACAGATGAAGCCACTGCCTCTATAAAGACCCAAAACCTAGTGAGCTGCCTTAATAATAAAGATATAAAAAGGCGCACTACAGATGAATGATACCTAATTACAATAGTAATTATAGTAAAGCTAAGCAATTATAGTACATAATTCATCCAAGATGATGAACAGGGTAAAATGTATTGATTATAAATAAAATGTACTTTAAAAATACATTTGTACTTATATTTGATTAATACAATTAAATAACAAATATTATATGAATATTGTATTATATGAAAATGTATTTACTCAATGTAAAAATGTAATTCAATTTACTTACAAATATTAATTTATTATAATTGTCTGGCCCATTTATTATTATTATTATTATTATTATTATTATATACCACATATAAGAGAGAAGAGTAGTAGCCACAGAGAGCCAGATAAGGGTGGACATGAGCAGAAGAAGAGAAGGATGAAGAAAGCAAGAGGGAGAGAGAGGGAAGACACCAAACAGTGATACAGATACCATGACAGGGACAAAAGCCATTTTGTTAGCAAACAGTAATGCGGGATGGGTGACAGAAGAGACAGAGAGAGATGCTGTAATTTCAGAAATCACCCACCATCTCACCCAAACACAGATGAAGCCACTGCCTCTATAAAGACCCAAAACCTAGTGAGCTGCCTTAATAATAAAGATATAAAAAGGCGCACTACAGATGAATGATACCTAATTACAATAGTAATTATAGTAAAGCTAAGCAATTATAGTACATAATTCATCCAAGATGATGAACAGGGTAAAATGTATTGATTATAAATAAAATGTACTTTAAAAATACATTTGTACTTATATTTGATTAATACAATTAAATAACAAATATTATATGAATATTGTATTATATGAAAATGTATTTACTCAATGTAAAAATGTAATTCAATTTACTTACAAATATTAATTTATTATAATTGTCTGGCCCATTTATTATTATTATTATTACCATTACATAATATTATTATTAAAATATATTATATTGCATATATAAATTGCTATATTATATATAATACCATATATAAAAAATTGTATATTATTGTTATATAAAATGTACAAATTTTAATTGTGTAATTCTTTAAATATATTTTAAATAATACATCATCATTAATTATTTATTATTATTTAGACATTTAAATTTGTATATTATAATGTAAAAATAAATTGTATTACGTATATTGTATTATTATTATTATTTAAACATTTCTATATTGTTGATAACAAAATAATTCATTTTAACTTGAAATAATTCTTACTAATTAAAATATTTTATATTATTATATATGTACAAATTGTAATTCAATCTAATTTTTAAAATAGCATATTTTAAATAATAATATATACTGTTTTATGTATTATTATTATTATTATTGACTTGCTATTTGTTGCTGCCTATAAGAAGCATTCAAATCAGTCACAATTTGATCCTTTAAGTTAGGATGCTGCCTTAAAATGTAGCTGCCTATGTAGGCAGCAGTAGACAGAAAGACAGTTCACTAGGTTTTGGACCAGAGCTAATCTAAAGTCACAAATAAGCTGCTACAAAGCAAAAACCTCCCTGAAGTGAAAACACGCATCTTAAACACCCCACAATTCCCAGCAAAACCCTGGACTCCTCTCTGAGTGACCTGGCTGGGCTGAGAGAGTAGCAAAGCAGAGAAAGACTGAAGTATAGTCTTATTGAGTGACAGAATGAACGAGTGAGTGAGTGACTGTGAGGCACATATGGATCCCCTACATAATAAGAGTGTGTTTGTGTAGTGTTGTCTTCAATGAATAAATACACAGATCATTGAACTGATACAGCAGAAATCAGAAAAACAGACAACGCAAACAAACGCATGACTACACGATACCTAACAAACTACCTTTTGATCTGCCTAACTAGCAAGTGTTTCATGCACTTGACTGGAGGTCAAAACTGTTTCACAATAAGTCATTTCCGTGATGTTATGTTATTACCATCATAAAGGCTGTTGTGTTGGCGTCATGAAGTCATACTTACGGCTGGAAGGGTATGAAGTGCTGCTTGTCCTCATCGTCCATCTTGCCCGTGATGATGTCTGTGACGTCCATTACTGTAGAGAGAAGAATGAGACGAGAATAATGTCTGCACAATCAAACATCATGTCTCAGCAACTATGGATGAATCTCATGAAAAATAACCATCTCACATTTCATCCCAAAATCAAAAGGGACAATGCTCTTCTCAGGAGCAGGAGGAACGATGTAGCCGATGTGCATGTACTTGGAGGCTAATTTACTGTGCAAACCCAGAAAATCGCTGAAGCGCCTCTTGACGCAGACCTCGTCTCTGCTGAATATGGACAGACTGGTCTGCAAACAGAGAAAGAGAGTCACACACGTCCTCCAGGAGATCCACAACATCTCAGACCAGAACCTAAAGCTTTTCTTACTTTGGTCAACACTTTATAGACCATGTACGCATTCATGCCGTCACCTAGAAAAACAAAGAAATTAATCACAATCAGAATCGACATGTGTGCACAAATACACAAGAAACTGTGGTAAATCTTAATATATAAATAAATAAATCATATAAAATAAAGTATATATAAATAAAAAACAAACAAATAAATAAATAAAGATAAATATGAAAAAAATATATAAATAAATAAATAAATGTATATATATATATATATATATATATATATATATATATATATCTGTCATGAAAATATCATCTCAAATCTTGATCTTTTTTAAAGGCTTTGCAAATAAAATATTTATTTCATTTAATTTATTATTATTATTTTATTTTGGGGTGTAATATGACATGAATGTGTCTTCGCGAGATCCCATCTCGGGCTTCAGCCCATCACTGTGAAAAAAATTTAATAAATAATAATAAAATAAGTAATATAAAATAAGCCATAGTAAAAGAGAAACACTCCTGGAAGTTTAAATTTGTGGTTTATAAGGTGAGAACAGGCAAAACTTTCTAGATAAGCTGTCAAGCAGCAGCTATTACTGACTGAACCCATAAACATCGCCTCTAAATGGCCATTTGGCCTGGTGTGCAGCAGTGGCCATGCTGAGATTGGGTTTACAGCAGGAAACAGGAAACTGATGAGCCATAATGGAAGCGTTGGCTTGTCTCTGAATGTGACACATTAAAGGTGACATTGCACATACAGGTTCTGCCTCTACCTGCCTGACCCACATACAGACATACTGCTAGCGGCAGTACGTACATACAGACAGACAGACAGACAGACAGACAGACAGAGAGAGCGAGAGAGAGAGCGAGAGAGAGAGAGAGAGAGAGAGA
>NW_015537960.1:1084809-1085758 GCF_001515605.1 Sinocyclocheilus anshuiensis
CTAAATAAAAAATAACATGCAATTTTCATGATCCCTCTTATTTTGTTAAAATTATGAACATTTTGCATATTCTGCAGGGGGTATGTAAACTTATGTGCACAACTGTATTTGCAATGTTTTTCTGACTATATAAAACTAAGAAACGTTGTGAATATTTTGTTGATTTTATTGAGCATTTCAAATGACCATTAGGTTGCCTAAAGACAGTAACAAAAAAAACAATAATATAAAAATAACTGAAATACTAAAACAAAATAGAATAAATTAATATATATTGTACATATTGTATGTCACATATATTGAACTATATGTAGGTTAATATTGTTGTATATTGCTAGAATTGTTAAGTGCATATAAGCAAAAATGATCAAATATTATTCTTGTGTTTATTCAGTGAAAACAGCGTGGAAAACATGCTTTAATTATTGTTTATATAAATATGTATATGAACAATTGTTTTTTTTTTGGTCACACTAATGTTTTGGTACTAATTAACAGCCAATATGCTAGTAATATGCATGCTAATAAACAACCATTGTATTCTAACAGCTTTTGCCATTTACTTTACAGACTGTCTCAGCAAATTCACATTTTTGATGCATGATACCTTTTCATATACCTCAAACAACAGTAATTAATTAAATTATAAAAGAGGTAGTAATAAAAGTAATTATAGTATGTAATCTATTCTATTTGATATAATAGAACAAAATAATTAAATAACATTAAAGTAATTTTTATATGAATATTGTATTATATGAATGTTATTTATGTATAATATAACAATGTAAAAATGTAATTCAATTTACTTAAATATATGCTGATTAATAATCACGGTGTCCAGATTTTAATCAAAATTGATCTTATTTAGCCAAATTCCCATTACTATAATGCAAAAAGTGAAATATTACTTAAATTGTATTAAGCAAATATAAAATAAATAAATAAA
>NW_015537960.1:1085999-1090759 GCF_001515605.1 Sinocyclocheilus anshuiensis
ATTGTTAAGTGCATATAAGCAAAAATGATCAAATATTATTCTTGTGTTTATTCAGTGAAAACAGCGTGGAAAACATGCTTTAATTATTGTTTATATAAATATGTATATGAACAATTGTTTTTTTTTTGGTCACACTAATGTTTTGGTACTAATTAACAGCCAATATGCTAGTAATATGCATGCTAATAAACAAATAGTTAATAGTGAGAATTGAACACTAAACTAAACTTATAATATATTTCTTATGAATATATTAAAATATATATATATATATATATATTTATTGCTTTTCAAATATTTGAAGTTTTTTGCTGTATTTTATTTATTGCACAAAACTTGTGCGTTCCCACGAGAGAGAGAGAGAGAGAGAGAGAGAGAGAGAGAGCGAGAGAGAGAGGCTTTCCCACTTCAAAATCCGTTTGATGCTCAAACCAAAGGCTGCATGTCCACTCTCATTCTCCTGTTCGGCCTTATTTATTTACAACAGAAGAACAGATTTTCCTTTTTCCATGAAACTAAAGGAGAAACCCTTTGTGCACAACAACAGACAACAAACTGCGAGCAACGCATTGCACAATAATCAACCTTAGCATCAGGAATTAGCAACAGTAACAGTTACAATAGACACAAATGTTAGGGTCACTTCACTCCAACCAGATCAAGGCTTCTGAAGTATACTGTGATTGTAGATGTAATAATATTTAACTCCAGGCACACAAAATCAGTGCAAAGGCCATGTTTGTTTTGAAGGCATTAAAAATGCATGAACGCAGAGAGATTGTTGCACCACCTTCTGTATCGCATATAGCAAAGCTTATATGCAATATATTATTCCAGCTGATTTCACATAAGGCTTAAACAATTATACTTGAAGGTATATGCAATCACTCAAATAAATATTACAAATAAAAACAGAGCTCAACACAGAACACCTGCTACTTGTAATTTAAAACAAGAAAAAGACCCATACATTTTTCAGCCCAAAGTGTGGCAACTTAGTATTAGCTGTCACTGTCACTAAACTAAACTAAACTAAACTAAACTAAAATACAACATATACTAAAAAAATAATAATATATCAACAAAAAAACTAACAAACAGAAAGTCTGAATTTAGTGAATATGTTCAATTTAATTATATATAATAAATATGTGATTCTTATGGGTTTACAGTATTAATAATGAAATGAAATAAAATAATATAATAGAAATAAAATATAACGACTACAAATAAAAATAACAAAATCTAAAATGATTTTAAAAAATTAAGTAAAATAAAAACAACAAAAACATCCAAAAAGTTAAATGTTAAATTTAATTATATATAGTAAAAACATCTAATTCGTATAGGTTTACAATTAACAAAGAAAAAATAATAATTATATATATATATATATATTTATTGCTTTTCAAATATTTGAAGTTTTTTGCTGTATTTTATTTATTGCACAAAACTTGTGCGTTCCCAAACTGTGCTGTTTGAAAGCAATGGGTTCCTCTGATTGAGACTTTTTTTAAAGGGGTCATATGACGTTGCTAAAAAAGAACATTATTTTGTGTATTAGGTGTAATGAAATGTGTCTCAAGCGTGTGACAGAAATGTTACGCCACTTACCATACTGTGATGCCGTGTCACGGAGCGACGAGACAAAACCAATAAAACCCATTACAAACTAGGCATTTGTTGCATCCAGTGGGAACTAGATTTGTGCCGGTATTCGGTAATGCGGTATATCACGGTAATGAATATGCACGATATTGTTATCGTGGGCACTTACAACAAAAACATCCAAAAAGTTAAATGTTAAATTTAATTATATATAGTAAAAACATCTAATTCGTATAGGTTTACAATTAACAAAGAAAAAATAATAATTATAAAAGAATATAATAAAATAAAAATATAAACATAATAAAATATAAAATAAAAATGCTAAAAAAGTAAAAAAAAAACAGTCTGAATTTACTGAATATGTTAAATGTCAGAAATTCTGAATTTAGTGAATGTTAAATTCAATTTTATCTAATAAAAATATCTCATTCTTATAGTTTTACAGTAGAAACAATGGCTGTATGGTTGGTGTTTCCGTAGATGAATGGGTCATTTATAATCACTTTGGATATAAGCATCCGCCAAATGTGTCCATGTAAATTCCTGGTGGTATTTTGATGGACACTATGGTTTCCATGCTAAGTGTGCATCACGTGTTATGTGTGAGGCTCTACCTGCCACACCGAAGGGTCTGCGGAGGCCGGACGTTAGTTTCTTAGTGTTGTTATCTCTGAGCTCCATCCGGCCCACTCGAACGATCTGACAAACAAAACTGATTTTCTCCCTCTTCAGGTCTTCGCTCCCCAGATCCTGGAGAGAAACGCACAAACACACAAGCAAGAGTGTAAAAAAGCATGCACAATCATGAACTCAAACAGCACATATTATTTTGAGCCCCCAAGCGCTACTGGCCATACACCAGGTGTTTCTGCCTACAACCGACAAGATAAAGTCAAACGTGTTAGTTGAGCAGCTATCCAGAAAGGCAACGACTGATGCATGGATTGGTTCGGTGTACACAGACTGTTAGTACGCTGTCTGAGTGAAGGGTAAATTGCTCGAGCAGCTTTTGATTGGGGGCAGCAACTCATTCCCCGCTGGGGGTTTGTGCAAAGAGCAGAGGATTCTGGGAAAATAAACTGACCCTGACCAGCCCAGCATCTATTAAAGAAATTACCTCTAGCAAATGAGAATGTGTGGGTGCAAACAAGCACCAACATGTGAACAAACCAGTGCATATGCTCTAGAATTATAAATTATGCACATGCAAATACACAAAATGCATGCAATTAAAAACAAGCAAATATGCTAACAGTGTGTGAGCAACACAAGAACTTCAATACGATTCATTCATTATATGTTTTTCACGGCACAGATAATTGTTTTTTCTGTTAAATTACCTGTAGACACCAACGCACGTACATGGATGCACACAATACATGCAACAATGCAAACCAGGCGGCGTCTCCGTTGAGCTTCCTCCTCTAACAACCATTAGCTCGTTATCCTTTACAGCTTTAATGATACTGCTGCTTTCTCCAACACTTTAATTACCAATTCTGCAACACGACTGATGAACACGAATTAAAGTGTCACCCAATAATATCGTGATTACTCATTAAGGAACAAAGCGAGAGACGGGAACAGATGAACGGAATCAAGCCGTAAATGAGTCATTTACATGACGGTGTTTCTAGGAACGAGCTGGTACTGAAGCATTGGAGGAAATATTTGAGAGTTCAAATCAAACAATTAGGTCGTGCATGTAAATGGTTTCGTGTGGTCTAGCGGTTTGTACAGGTGGCACAAATTAGCACAGTTAGAAACCTAGTTAGCTGACCACCTAGATACCATTTTAAAACATCTCATTATCAGGCTCCCACATTTTCAGCCAACTTTTAATACAACATTGCATGCATTTTTAGCACAGAACACATTCAAGGTGTTTATTAAACATCACAGCAAGTGGTGATGAGAAAATGTGAGTGTGCCGTCGGCTCTCAGGCCTCGCACATTCACAATCCAATAACACCAACAAACCCATTCAAATATCTCAATCCAAATGAATTACAAGACATCAGAAAAAAAGCAGCATGTTGAAATTAATGGATAAAAACAGTCTAATATCATTTACCTTCTCCTCTTGGATGCGAGCTTCAATCTGCTTGGATGCGGTTTCATGTGCTCGGAACAGATTGACAGTGCTGGTCAGGTCAGGATCCAGAATATTCCCGTCTTTATCTCTCACCACCAGATCCAGATCTAAATACCTGCCAAACACACAAAAACAGTGTAGGAAAAACAGTTTGAAAGAGATGAAGATTTGTGTTCTACCGATCCAAATGGATACATTTACTTGGACATTACCTACTAAATGAATGTGAAAATGAGCATAAGATAAAAAATATAAGACAGATTAAATTGATTTTCAAAAAATATCAGTAGGTGTTATCAATGGTTTCAATCATGTTGCTATGTGGTTACTAAGGGCATTCTGGATTTGTATCGAGAAAAAAAAAAAATTTTCACTTAGTAAAGTTGACAAAGACAGAGACTTGAACTGAGAACTGAGAGTTGTACGTGTTGTGTCACTAGTGACTTTCTCTATCATCCTACTGTATGCTCACTTCCTCCTGCTAAAGTTAACAGGAACACCAAAACGCTCTGAGAGAGGTAATAAACTTGCTGCTATTAGACGGCTTTGAATGTGTTCAATGAGCAGAAAAACGTCTGTAAGCATGCAACTAGAATAACTAAATGGAACTGTAATACATTCAAATTGGTTTCCCTGTCTTCCTTTGATCAGCTGAACAATTAGCCCCGCCCCAAACTCATACCATTGGTTGATACGATGCAACTCTACAATTGTGGTTGGGTTCCAGAAATAAAATGTCAATATACATATACACACATACATACATACATACATACATACATACATACATACATACAGTGGGTACGGAAAGTATTCATACATACATACATACATACATACATACATACATACATACATACATACATACATACATACATACATACATACATACATACAACTCAGAGTGAAAAGATGGATCTCAAAATCATACAGTCACTGTTGGAAAGTGGTCAAATATGTACAAGATGCTGGAAAACCAAAGAGTGTGCCGGGGCTGGAGGATTTTTCTGAAGAACAGCAGGCAGTTGAACTGTTCAGGACAAACAAGGGACTC
>NW_015537960.1:1090850-1095269 GCF_001515605.1 Sinocyclocheilus anshuiensis
GGACAAATATGACTGCTGCACTCGCGTCTCATGCAAGAGATGCAAAGAAAGTCATGCAAAGTTAAAACAGTTTTAACATTTAGAAAACGCGACGCGAATTTGTGAAGGTTTATTTCATTTCACTGCGTCTCATATGTTTTTAAATGCAATCTGTGTGATTGGCGATTTGGCTCTTTTTATTTGGCTAAGCAATGCATAAACACATGATGCGGTTTTGTTCATAATTGTTTATGCAGTTTACAAAACTATATTTGATTTATATATGTTAATTTAGACGTTATGCACGTTTTTATAGACAGTTATTTGAATTGACAATTAATGCGCTGCATTATTTTGCTCATTGCGCCCTCTTGTGGCCTCGGGAAACAAGTCAAAAGCTTCCTTAGGACTTATTTAATCTGCATATAACTGAATTTTGTGAAAAATGACATTACACATGCCCACTGTGTGCGCTATCATGAATATGCTGTACATGAAATCCCACCAATCAGAGAGATGCAGCAAGCAAATCAGGTAAAGACAAAATATTTAAATATTTGTACATTTATGCATATTTAGCAATAAGCTTAAAAATATGTTTCTATAGATACAAGATATAATTCTATTGATATAATTATTTTTCTCTATTTTTAATTCAATTACTTTATTTGTAATGCTTCATGGGATTGTAGTTCTTTCCCTCACTTAAACTTAAGTACATAGTCTTGTACCTTTGTCTTTTTGGCTGATTTTAAAATACTTTTTGCTTCAAATAAAACACTGTAATGTTGTGAATGACCTTGTAGCTGGTTGGTTTGGTTCATGGCTTATAACACTTTAACAAAGACTTTTTTGCTGAACTAACTTTATTGCCTGAGACTGATTACAGGTAATAATAATGTTCAGTTTCTTTCACAGACCGATTGTTGCACTTCATAAGACCTCAACATATCATCAGGAGCCATGGGTATTCATTTTGTGTTGCTTGATATGTATTTTTATGACTCTCAAAGTGCTGGAAGCCACTGACTTGCATTTTATGAATCACCAAGCACCACAGTTTCAGCTAAAAATCTTCTTTACTGTTCTACTCAAGAAAAAAAGTCACCTACATCTTGGATGGACTGAGGGTAAATTAACAGCAAATTTTCATTTTTGGGTGAACTATCCATTTAAATTAGGTTTGTTTTTTGTGAGTTTCCTGAAGATTTTCTGAAAATGCCTGCAGTGCACATTCAAAAACACACCACCAGGTGTTGTGGATGGTTGCCAGGGTGTTGCTATGCGGTTACTAGAGTGTTCTGGTATACTTACTGGTCGTTCAATGCAAGTCTATTTGTTTTATTGTTTGCCAGATGAGAATCATCTAATAGCGTCACCATTTAATACTTAGGGTTAAGGAATTAAACTTTTAACTCCAAATAACAGCACACACTGCTGATTAATAACATCTTTTCTTTTCTTCCCCAAATGAAAGCGGATAAAGTGCTGAAATCTGAAGTGCTGCAAGTCTTTCACAATGACCCTTCATAGCAAAAACAGACCCTGAATAAAAATGAAGAGCAATAAAACGCTCTCATTAAAAGTCAGATTCTATGAAACGGACTGCAGTCGTGACTTCCAGCTCACGACCCGATCAGCACGAGTCAGCAGCTTATGTGTGTCTGCATTTGTGATCGGAGAAATGACAAACTACAAACGCTACTCTAAACTGCTCAAAACTCGCGTTTGAATCGTCAGTGGCATATCCTTTAAATATGAAAACGTACGTACAGGCTGTGAGTCAGCATTATTTTTAATACTTAGGGTTAAGGAATTAAACTTTTAACTCCAAATAACAGCACACACTGCTGATTAATAACATATTTTCTTTTCTTCCCCAAATGAAAGCGGATAAAGTGCTGAAATCTGAAGTGCTGCAAGTCTTTCACAATGACCCTTCATAGCAAAAACAGACCCTGAATAAAAATGAAGAGCAATAAAACGCTCTCATTAAAAGTCAGATTCTATGAAACGGACTGCAGTCGTGACTTCCAGCTCACGACCCGATCAGCACGAGTCAGCAGCTTATGTGTGTATGTGTTCATACTTGTTCCCGTAGTCCATCTTAGAGGTGACTTTCTGTTTGAGCTCGGACAGCTCGTCCTGCGGGAGCGTGCCGGACAGGATCTGGGAGCGCCATTCGATCAAGTCGTAGATCATGTCTCTGACCGTGTTGAACATCTCACGCTTGTCGCCCTGTTGGAAACAAAAAGTCTGATTAAAACCCTGCAAAGCGTGTTAATTAATTCGTCAAAGCACATGCTGCTGCATAAAGGCGGATGCTCTTAATCACTGTAGACAAAGAGCCCCAGAGGGTCATATTGCTTGTTTATGCGATTAAAAGAGTTTATAAACTTTCAGTGAGACACTTTTCAAAAAACAAACTTTTCTTTTTAATTTGAATATCATGTCAGAGCTTTTCAACATCTCACACCCAGGCAGAAAGTATGGGTGTAGAATTGTTGCATTATTCCAAATAAATAGATTACGATCCACAAATAAATGTAAAGAGATTTACAAAAAATTTAACATATTGACAAATAAATAGAATGAGATCAACAAATAAATCTCAGGGTTTCACAAACTAATTAAATTCAGAAATAAATAAAATGAGATTTGCAAATAAAAAACATTCACAAATACATTTTTATGTCACAGACACAACTTTGCCTGCCATTCATTTTTGAATCGCATCCTGTACATTTGTAGATCGCTGCACGCATTTGTGGATCGCTCACTGTGCATTTGTGGATTTTAAAACCTTTCTAGCATCAAGACGCTGACAATCTACAAATGCGTGGACTCCACCCACCGTCTACTCAAGCCAATCAGATAACAGCCACACTTCGCTGACCAATCGTAGCACGTTCTCGCTATAACCAATCACGTTTTACTTTACAATCAGGGCAGTCTCTTCCTGAAATAACTTTATTCATAATATGCATTGGCTCAAATAGGAAATATAAGGGCCATAAAAATGTATACAGTTAAAGATGTTTACAATTGTATTTCGTTAAATCATTAGACTGTGTATCAAGCCAAGCCACAGTATATTTTACATGCCTTTGAAAATGCCAGAGAAACAGCGCTTTAAATCACAGCTATGGGAACAATGCTGTACTGGATACAAATGCGTTATGGAAGCGAAGCGTCATTCAAGATGGAAAGAAAAGTGTCAACAAGTAACTGACTAATAAATTACTGTGTTCAACCTCATGATAAACATGCGAGTTTATGTAATAGGTTACATTGCCGTCACACAACAGCCAACATAACAGCGTTTTCCAGTTTTTCAGAGAAGCAGTTTGGATGAGATGGATATGGATATTTATTTTGTGAATATTTGTTTTTTGTTAATCGCTTTACATTTATTTGTGGATCATAATCTATTTATTTTGAATAATGCAACAATTCTACCCCCATAATTCATTATTTCATTTTTGTTTTTAATTTCACTTAGTTTCCAAGGCAACATTTCTGTAAGTTTTTCATCTAATATTTATATTTACATTTTAATTTATCTTTATTTCAATTAACTAAAACAATTTAAATAGTTTAAGTAAACAATAACATTTGTTATATTACTCATTAATTCAAGTGTAACTGCATATTCAGAGCTATGAGATGCTGCTGCTGAGATTCAGAAAGCGAGAGAGAGAGCACAGCATCCAGGCCAAACACACCTTGAGCTCAGACTGCTGCACCTGGGCTGCTGCAGAAGCCACCTGGTCCTCCAGATGAGACAGCTCACTTTCAGTGGTGGATCCACTGATGCTGCGCGCACACTCCTCCAGATCCCCCAGTTCAGCCTCAAGCCCGTACACTGTACCTGCCGCCACATACACCTGCACACAGTGAAATGAATCTGAATAAATTGAGAAGTAGCTCATAAATGCCCAGTGGCATGAGAAATGTTAATCTCTGAAAGAATCCGTACATTCTCCTCGAGTCCGCTGAGCTGCTCATTCAGTCTACTGGCCTCGGCAGGGGGAATTACCGAGAGGTCACTGTGGTCTGACTGGCCTTGTCCATCGACCACAGATCCGTGAATCAGATCCTCTGTAGCATTCAGTACTTTTAGCACTTCTGTGGTGATGCTGCGCAGTGATGTGGCCGAGTACTTCTATTTACGATAAATACACAGAAGAAGGTACTGTAACTTTACACATTAACGTTCACATTCATATAAATGGAAATGAATGGGGCCACCCAGCCATGTGTCACATTGAGTCCCACAGTTAAGATAAAGGGTTTCACAAACAAGAAGTGAGATGGTGCGCTCTCTCTGTTCCTGTGTAACCTCTCACACATTAGCGATAGTGTTTCAGAGCTGCGGTCAGGGACTTTTCATGTGGTGTAGTGGTTGTGCTTGACAAAGTAGTCACATCCAAATATAAA
>NW_015537960.1:1096087-1102098 GCF_001515605.1 Sinocyclocheilus anshuiensis
GTATGAACTCCACCCCCCGTCTACTCAAGCCAATCAGATAACAGCCACACTTCGCTGACCAATCGTAGCACGTTCTCGCTATAACCAATCACGTTTTACTTTACAATCAGGGCAGTCTCTTCCTGAAATAACTTTATTCATAATATGCATTGGCTCAAATAGGAAATATAAGGGCCATAAAAATGTATACAGTTAAAGATGTTTACAATTGTATTTCGTTAAATCATTAGACTGTGTATCAAGCCAAGCCACAGTATATTTTACATGCCTTTGAAAATGCCAGAGAAACAGCGCTTTAAATCACAGCTATGGGAACAATGCTGTACTGGATACAAATGCGTTATGGAAGCGAAGCGTCATTCAAGATGGAAAGAAAAGTGTCAACAAGTAACTGACTAATAAATTACTGTGTTCAACCTCATGATAAACATGCGAGTTTATGTAATAGGTTACATTGCCGTCACACAACAGCCAACATAACAGCGTTTTCCAGTTTTTCAGAGAAGCAGTTTGGATGAGATGGATATGGATATTTATTTTGTGAATATTTGTTTTTTGTTAATCGCTTTACATTTATTTGTGGATCATAATCTATTTATTTTGAATAATGCAACAATTCTACCCCCATAAGAAAAAACGTGTCACAGCAGATGAGTGTTTGCACTCTGTGATGTCACTGCGATCTGTTGTCATCAAAAACACTATGTCGTTAAGCTGATGATGTCAGTGATGACTGTGTGCGCTGTCATGAATATGCATATTTCCCTAATATATAGTATGCAAAAAGCAGTGTCAATTGAGTGGGATGTGCAAATTTGCTGTATTCATAAAAAGATGCCAAAAAAAAAAACCTGGATGACCTGCTACTTATTCCAAGATTTTGAATGTGCATCCAATGGACACTTTAGTATCACATGAAGTGACGGGAGAAGGGTTAGAAATAGTGGAGAAGTGATGAAACTGACATTATAGGTCACATGTCAACACCAAAATGGCTGGATGCATTCATACTACACAAATATTTTATAGAATACACTTTCATTGTTAGTTTGTGTTTTAAAGGGATAGTTCACACAAAAAAGAAAATTACCCCATGATTTGCTCACCCTCAAGCCATCCTGGGTGTACATGACTTTCTTCTTTCAGACGAATACAGCCGGAGTTATATTCAAAAATGTCCCGGCTCTTCCAAGCTTTATAATGACAGAGAACGGGGGAAGAGATTTTGAAGTCCAAAAAAGTGCATCCATGCATCATAAAGTATACTCCACTCGGCTCCGGGGGGTTAACAAAGGCCTTCTGAAGCGAAGTGATGCGTTTGTGTAAGAAAAATATCCATATTTAAAACTTTATCAACCGTAATCTCTAGCTTCCAGCGGATGACGTAGGACGCAAGCATGGTGTAAGCGCCGGAGAGAAGTGATGAACATGGAAGCGCAGAGGAGAGAGCAAAACAAAACACCAGTCACAAATTGGTAGTACAAAACAAGGACTTGTAAAGAAAAATGTTTGAGGATTTCGATATAAGCCAAGAGAAGACCGTTTTCCTTTGCTGTAAACAAAACTGGGTTCTCGTGAGGCTAGCATATTCTCAGCTGGAACGGCACTCTCTCGTGAACAAGCGTACAAGAGTTAGCGGAAGCTAGAGATTACAGTTGATAAAGTTTTAAATATGGATAGCTTTCTTACACAAACATATCGATTTGCTTCAGAAGGCCTTGATTAACCACCGCAGCCGTGTGGAGGACTTTTTATGATGGATAGATGCACTTTTTTGGGTTTCAAAATCTCGACCCGCCATTCACTGCTATAATAAAATTTGGAAGCACCAGGACATTTTTAATATAACTCTGCTTGTATTCGTCTGAAAGAAGAAAGTCATGTACAGCTAGGATGGCTTGAGGGTGAGTGAATCATGGGGCAGTTTTCATTTTTGGGTGAACTATCCCTTTAACTCCATTTCAGCATGTCAGGATATTTTCATGGTGAAAAACAGATTGATGTTCAACGTTTCATTGATTTATCATTTGTGTTCAAGGAATAAATATTAAGTAAACATCCAAAAAAATAAAAAGACAATTTACATTAAATAAAAATGCAAAATAAAATGAGTATAAAATGAGATAAAATAAATTTTAGATTTTGCCAGGCGCTTAGCAGAGTCTTGGTTAAAATGACAGAAAACCTTGTATAAGATGTTTAATGTCCAATTTTTCTCCAAATAAAAAAAATATATATATTTTTTGGTGTGGATATACTTTAACAAATCACAAAATTAATTATATATTAAATACTGAAGGTTAAATATATGCTGCTAAGTTGATGATGTCATCATGCTGACTGTGTTAGTCTGATGATGTCATAATTCTGACATTTGCCGCGTCCTAATTTGTCCACTTATGACATGCTTTATAACCATGTACTCTTTGGAGCAACACCGCATGCTTTTAAGTGTGCAGAGGAAGAGTGTGCAACTTTTGGGAAATAATACATAAATTTGGAATAGACGCAAGCTTACCACATATAGGTCCCTCCATATTGCCGCCCATTCTCGCAATGTAGTCGTGACCTCATGAATGAGCGGAATCTCAGTAGGAATGACCGTCTCCTTTTGTCTAAATGAACAGTGATAGAGTGCAAAACAGAAACAGCACAATAAGTGAAGGAGTTTTCCAAGAATATCACATGTGTGGGAAAAAACAGGCTGATTAACTGCATCTCACTGCATTCACGTCAGTAATTCCTGCTTACTACAGGCTCCTGAGGACGCCGAGTCATTCAGATCCCTTCATGCCAATGAAAACTAATTACCAGCGTCAGTCATCAAAAGAGCTGTTAAGAAATCTGAGCTGGGCTTTGCTCACGATTCCAATTACTCTCACACACTCACACCAAACTCGTGCATATTATATTCCTGAACCACGCTTGAAAATCCATTTCGAACTCCAAAATCTCCCATTAGGCTAGCAATGGGCTGCTGGGGCGCTAACTTAGTAAGACGTCTATGGAAAGAATATTGTTAACTGCGCTCAGGCTGGTTTCAGGGAGCAACACTGATATAATCAGACCAATAACAAAAGTAACAGGATCTTCAGATGCAGCAAAGGAGCGTAAAGTTTAATGGGATGTTCCAAAACATAGTAAGCTACCTACATAGGGAACTGCCTTGAAAAACAGCATCCTAACCATAGTAGAGACTGACAAGGTCAGATAAGAAAATATCTGTGTTTAAAGGTCTTAAAATGGTGAGAGGTGACAGAAATGGAGGGGGAACGGGGAGTGTATGGGTCTTTACATGAATAGGGCACTAAATAGAGTGTGAAACTCTTAAAAAATAATGAAATATATAAGAGAAGGTTTTTTTTCTTAGCAAATGAGCACTTAAGAGATAGAGATGGCACTTAACCTTCAGAAAATGCCAAGGACAAATTAAATATTATATAAATATTAAATATGCAAAAAATGGCAAACCTCATATAAAATTAATTTCATAACATTTTAAAACCATGGTTTGCATTAATTTGTATTTTTAGCAACATTAAACAAACAAACAAAAATAGACAAAATTATAAACAAAAAAAAAAGTAAAATAATATTAAAAATAACTATTAGAGATAGATAGATATTTTTTTCTTAACAATCGATCACTAAGAAATGTTATGTAACCTTCAGAAAATGTTGTGGATAAATGAAATATTATATAAATATGAATTTTATATGAGGTTTGCAATTTTTCCATTATATTATTTTAAAATAATTATTTGCATGAATTTATATTTTTTTTTAGCAATGATAAAAAATAGACAAAAAATATAAAACAAAACAAATAATATAAAATAAAACAAAAAATAAAAAACACAAAAAATATAAAAAATTAAATAAAATAAAAAAATAAAATACAATTCTCAAATACACTTCACTTTGCACATGGGAGACATGACTCACAACTGTTAAGCTAATAAGCTAATGTCACGATACTCTAAATATGCACTGCTCTGCACTGGTAATTAATCCATTTTTAATTGGACAAACTAACTAAACTACATCTAGTACTTTTGAGTAGAGAATGAAACATAAGCAGATTTATAGTCAACTTTTCTCCTGTTGAGTTTGTCACAACAAATCCTGGGATTGCTTTCCCCACGAAGAATTTGCAATCTGGCCGAAATGAGTTTGTCTGGAAAGAGAGCTAGTGTCTGCTAAGATGTTGCTAATTCTTTATTTCACATTCAACTAACTGCAAACTTTCAGGAATCTAAATGAACATACGGACCCATTGCCTTCAACCGTGGCCTCCTTCAGATTTATGTAACAAGCCGGAAACACGCCCTGTACATAGAGGAAACAAAGGGAAATTCAAGTTGAGGCCTGCTGAATGAGTGTATTGAAGAAAGCTGACTGTACTCTGGAAGCGTTTCATACAGTAACTCACCTTCTTCGATTTTCTCCTCAGCCGATACCCTCGATACCATCCTAAGAAGAGCAAGAAATATCACAGCAGTCAGACGGAAATGCCAACAATTAGATTACAGAGAGACGCCACTGTGTCCTATAGCACATCTAGAAAACAATATTCTGAGATTATAAAAGACATGTTTCATAAATCTCCTGGAGAAATAAAGTGAGGTGGCGGGCATGTCCACAAGGTACAAACAAATCATTCAACACTGAAGTGTGTGTTTTTGAGATCGGAGAGAGGAAAACTCTGATGATGACATATCTGTGTTCTAAAAAGTTTAATTTAATTAAATGTAAAAATAAATTACATTTAAAATAAAAACAGATAATAACAAAATAAATTATTTGGCTTTGTAGTTATTGATATTTTTTCCCATAACTGAAATAAATCCTTATTGATCTATCAATTTTTTCTTAAAATAGCTTTGATGAAGGCTTAAATGGTTGAGCTTGAATAATTTTCTTTTCATATTAATGCTTTGCTATGTCATATCTAGTTACAACAAAAATCGCCAAAAACCTCCATTTGGGGACGTCCGCATTTGTAAAACTGGTATAAAAATAAACAAAGTTTTTTTGAAATTGTAACAATGCAGAAACTGAGGGGTAGGGTTAGAGGTGGGTTTAGGTAAAAAATGTTATAACTATCTGTATATAAAAACAATAGAAGTCTATGTAATGTGCCCGTTTAGATAGCTATGTAAACGTGTGTGTGTGTGTGTGTGTGTGTTTCACCTTCGTAAGTCTCCAGAATGTGTACAGTGTCTCCGATCTGTAAGGACAGCTCTTCATCACTGCGAGCATCATAGTTATAGATTGCTGCAGACAGAGAACATAAAACACTGTAGTGAGACACATGGCATCAATTTCTGCTTGGTGTGTGTGTGAGGGAGAGAGCTATAGATGCTGCAGCAATGCAATAACTAACCACACAACAAACAACAGCAGCTCAGCAACAAACAGCGGCTCCAATTCGACACATACAAGCACCCAAAAGATCATGACTGAATGCAAAGTGTTTGAATGTTTTTAAATCGACATTTTCAGTGAATAGCCACTTTAATTACTTTAATGGTGCTTGAATGTATTTTTCTGGCTTGGCAGTAAAAATCACCATCCATATTCATCTTAACACTCATTGCTGCCCTACAAACACTGGTATTTCCTTCAGGAAGTGTGTAGGGGTGTGCGATATATATCGTCTGCGATAATATCGTAATTGTTGTTTTAACACGAGTGGAGCGACTGAGCGGAGCGCACACGCATAGAGCGGGATAATACGCAGAGCGTCACGCCACGTGAAAGTGAAACCTGAGCGGTGAACACATTTTCGGCAGCCGAAATTTCGATGCATTTCTAATTATTGGTGACATCAGAAATGGATATCATATAATAGATGCTTTTTTGAACACTTTATCAATTTAAAAATATTAAAAAATGATTTTTTTACACAGTACCCCGGTTGGGAAACACTGGGCTAAAGAGTGAAGAATAATTCACTGGATAATGTTAATTCACTGAATAATATTCTCTGGAATATTGAAATATAACAA
>NW_015537960.1:1102941-1103966 GCF_001515605.1 Sinocyclocheilus anshuiensis
ACACAGAATATGAAGAATATTAAAAACATTAGGAGTCAGCTGTCTTCGGCAGTCCTTAAGGTACCAGCACAATAACACACTCAGCAAAATATCGTCTAATTATCGTTATTGATAAAATCCCAGAAAATATCTAGATATAATTTTTTGTCAATATCGCACACCCCTAGAAGTGTGTGAAGCCTTTAGTAAACAGATGGATGTTCTAGGAGTTGAGTTTTACCGGCGTGTTCATCTTCTCGGGCCGCTGCCGATGACGTTCCACACAGTGTTTCTCAGCGACCTTGAATGACCCACATGACCCAGTGACAGAGAGACAGCAGAGGACGAGAAGGGAGCGAGACCTGTGAGGGTTAATTACTGTCTCTATTTCGGTCTCGGTCGGACTCTCACCTTCATTCTCACACATGCTGTTTCTCTCTGCTATCAGCAGAGAGAGAGTAATTACACAATATTCTCACCGTGGGTCTTTTGAAACCACACACACACACACACACAGAGAGAGAAACACAAAGCAGTCATTTCTCTCTGTAATCTCTCTCTTTCTCTGAATCTGAATTTAACACCTCTGCAGCACAACATGACAAAAACATTTCAATGCACGTCCTTTTAGATGGCAAGTCTGAGAAACACTCTGTGTACCTGCAATTACACGCATGCAAACCAACAATCATAAGTTATTTTAAAAAAGCACCAGATAAACACAAGCAAACAACTGCCACATGACTAGACTTGTGCTGGTATTCGGTAATGCGATATATCACGGTAATGAATATGCACGATATTGTTATCGTGGGCACTTCTAAATACCGTCTATAATTATATATTACAAATTATTCAGAATTTTGAATGCATTTTAAGAATACTTCTCCCACCAGCTGGTTACAATGCATAACACCTCTGTATGCTGCGTTAAAGATGCATGCGCACTCTTATGTAAACAAGCCCCACACGGATGAGAAGCGCATGGCAGAACAAGTGAAGGAGACGTGTGTCAGTTCTGTGTTCCTGTGTCTTGTGTTTTCCTA
>NW_015537960.1:1104300-1106616 GCF_001515605.1 Sinocyclocheilus anshuiensis
TCTTATTGTAAAGTGATACCTATTGGTCTTTATAGTTCTTTTGCACTTTAATCTGTGTAAAACTTTTAACTTTATAAATTTTTCTGTATTGCTTTATTGCATTTAAATGTTCAGTTATTTTTGTTATAAGAAAAAAGTTATTAAACCTATTATACTGTATTATGACAGCACTTTTTTTAAAACTAAATTTCAATATCGTGATAATACCGCATACCGTGATAAAAGCATTAGCAATTAATCGCAACAGGAAAAATTGATACCGGCATACCCCTACACATGACATTTGTGTGACAACGGTTTAAAAGAGCTCCTACACTAAGAATACTACTACTACAGTATTTATTCACGTTGAATTAGCCTTTATTTTTGTGATTTACATTTCTTTTAAAAAAATTGTTTTAAGTTTTAGTCATTTATTTTTGTGATTATTAGTTTTTATATATTTTTAGTTTTGGTATTTCTAATTTCCATTATACTACTATCGTTCATAAGTTTTGTTTTTCTTTTTTAAGAAATTAATGTTTTACATAGCAAAGCATATCTTTTTAAAATAAATTGTATTCAAATGAATTCTATTTCATATAAAGTTGTTCTTTTGTGTATAAAAATAGCAGCACAATTGTTTCAACATTGATGATAATCAGAAATGTTTCTTGAGCAGCAAATCAACATATTAGAATGATTTCTGCAGGATCATGTGACACTGAAGACTGGAGTAATGATGCTGAAAATTCAGATTTGAACAGGAATAAATTAAAGTGTCACAATATAAAACAACAGAAATCAGTTATTTTAAACTGTAATGCTATTTCACAATATTACTGCCTTGGTGAGCCGAAGAGGCTTCTTTTTAAAAACATTTAAAAATCTTGCAGACCCAAACTTTTGAACAGTAGTGTGTATAAAACACACTCAACGATAATCACCATTGTGGCCACAAATAATGCATGTATGATAATGCATGTATGAACGCACATATTTCTCTCTGTCTAACAGAGCTTTAATTACTGCATACACATCAAACATTTCTACAGACTATATACATAAAGCGACATCTCAACAAAGTCAGGCAAACTTGAAAAAGCCATGAGCCAGCACAGCTTCCGCTCATCTGCACACGCTCCAGACAACCAGATCCGCACATCAAATCCCATATGCTGGCGTTCTGATAGTCCCACAAGAAGCCAATCCAATTACACAACAAACAATACATGGAGAGAGAGACACTGCCACGATAGGAGAGCAGAGTAATGCCTAGAGAAAGAGGAAAAGGAAATGGTTGAGAATATGTCCCTAATGCGCATACGAGTCACAAAGCGCCACAGATCCAGCTCTTATCTTATTAGGAAGAACACTGTACCAGATGACATCGTTCTGAGCTTTCTCTCACACACACTCGAGGAAATGCACACTTAAAGACACAAATGATCATATGAGCTCAGCTCAGACCGCTTGATTGGAATTTCAAAGCCTGGCTAACAGGTGGCTAAACACACCACAATAATGCACAACCGCTACAGGTTATTAATTATATAAGAGAACTTTAGAACGTCAAATAGAGAAACTGAGGAAAAAAAAGTGAGCCACCTCAGTGTCTGTCTATATAGGCAGCAAACTTCTCAGGCAGAATCTTTATTCTACAGAGATAGAAACCAATCAATCAATCAATAAAATTCAATGAAAAATATTTACAATGATATACAATGATATTTATCTTATTTGTGAAGTAAAAAATTAACATCCTGATGCTACAAATGAAAACCAAGTGAGCAAAATGAAACAAAACAAATAAATATAAATAAATATTAAATTCAAATATTATCAATAAAATAATAATCCTGACACTATTGGGAAGTGAGTAAATAAAATAAAACTATAAATAAAAATAAACAAACAAATAAAATAAAATAAAATCAAAATAAGATTAATAAAGTCCTGATGCTATGCTACTGAGTAGTTTTCAGTATTCGGTACCAATACCAGTGAAAATCCACAGTTCTCGGTACCAATTTCGGTACCAAAGCAAAACACAAAAACATGCTAATTGAACAACATTTTTATTAATAACGTTAAACAAAAATTAAATGTACAAAACCAATGCCATTCTTTATACTTATTTAAAAGTGTTTCAAGTTTTTCCACGAGTAATAAAAGTATGAAAAAAGTAAAAAAGTTTCATAGTTCTGCTGCCGCTGAAAAACATCTGTAAACTGTTGTCTGTTTTAGGGTTTGCTGGTGTGTTTCAGGATCTTCCTCAGTCTGCAGCTGTAAAAGGAAAATATAATATACTTCAGTAAAGCAATGGGCTGAGTCTGA
>NW_015537960.1:1106737-1108133 GCF_001515605.1 Sinocyclocheilus anshuiensis
GAAGCTCTAAATATTAAAAATGTAATTGAAACTTACCTGCTTGAACTTGATCTGGGTGTTTTGTTAGTTTGATGCGTTTCCTCTTGAGGTCGCCACTGCGTTTATGAAGAGGTTGCCAGGTTTTCACAACAAAACCCGCCCAATCGCGTTTCGAGGGTGTCCCCGTTAAAAATCGTGTTCCGGGGATAAAATACGCGTGTTTTGGCGGGGTTCCCCTGGTAAAATTTGCATTCCAGGGGCTAAATATCACATTAATGGGGTCGTTTTTCAACCCGCGGACATGAAAAACAACCCGCGGCAACAGTGTTAAGCAGCCCAATTCCGCGGGAAAACCGCGGACTTGGCAACACTGGAAGAGGATAGCTTTCGGATAGCGCATCAAGAACCGGGTTGACCGGGTACTCGGTACCACCGGTACTTAAAAAAAAACTGGTACCGTAACGTTTTCATTTTTTTAGTACCGACTTGGTACCGAAATACCGGCTCTTTTGACAACACTACTACTGAGATAAACAAGCAAGCAAATAAAATAAAACAACAAATAAAAAAAATAAAAATAGCATCCTGATACTATTAAGATAACCAAGATATCAAATAAAAACTATAAATAAAATACATAAATAAAAATCCTTGCATCCTGAACCTATTGTGATAACCATGTGGACAAATAAAATAATATAAAATACAAATTTTAATCAAATTAAATATATGAAAAAAATAATAATAAAATAAAATGAATATTACTATCCTGATGCTACTCGGATAACCATGTGAGCAAATAAAATTAAAATAAATTTAAATATTTAAAAAATATATCTAAAATAAAATGAATATTATCATCTTGATTCCACTGAGATTGAGCAAGAAATAAAAAAAAAATAATCCTTCCTGGCTTTGTTCAGACAACCTAGTGATGAAATTAAATTAAATGTGATGCTGCCTAAAACAAGGTATAAGGCAGAATAATTTCACTGTCAATTGTTTGTAACAGCTTTCATGTGCATATGATGCATAAAAACATTCTTCAGTTGTGCAGCTCACTAGGTTTTGGATCAGAGCTGAATGAAGACTAAACAGAGAGAGGAAGAGAGGAAGGGAGACACACAAAGAGGATCAGTGCAGCATGAGACCGCCCGTGTGTGAGAGAGACTTTGTCAGGAAGTTCAGGCCCCTAGAGGTGCCCGTGTCCCCCGAGAGAGAAAGCAGACGCTTCAGTCGCCTCTCTTCCAGCCTGGCTCTGAGTGAATGGAGCCCATTGAGCCGAACACAGACACCAGCTGCATCAGTCACTCGCCTGCCCTCCTGTCTCTAAACCACAGGCTAGAGATGAAACGCTATGAAAATTTCATCTTAAAAATTAGTTAAAGGCTGAAATTTTATGAAAATGCATTATTTA
>NW_015537960.1:1108943-1119261 GCF_001515605.1 Sinocyclocheilus anshuiensis
CTAATATATATATGTGTGTGTGTGTGTGTGTGTGTGTGTGTGTGTGTGTGTGTGTGTGTGTGTGTGTGTGTGTGTGAATAGGATGAGTCAAATGATAAATTATAGGCATTTAATCTGCTCCATAAACAATTTTACATAGGCTACCTTACTATCCAAAGTGTTGAGATTTTTAGAATACACATTAGCTTGTTTTCCATTTTCAAGCAGAAATTTACAACAAATATTTGGGCCAATTTTCGCATTAGTCTGAACAAAAACATCCGACAGGCTGAATGAAAATGTAACTCCAGTGTCTGACAGCAGGTGGTGCTTATGGAACAGCAGAAATAGAGCGGTTTCCATGGTAACCGCTGGAAACAAAGCAGCCCTGTGCTCATAAACACTGCTTTATTAGGCTTTTCTGAAGACCTTATGCATTCATGGAGTTCATTCATTCATACATTCTTTCATATAATTTCTCAGTCTGCTGCATTGTGAATAAGTCACGTCTGAAGGGCGTTGTTAGGCAAGTCACAATGCAGCACGACTCAAGCACCTTATATTGCTGTAATAAAACAGTTAATAAAACAGTGCTTTATCGTGAAGAAAACAGAGTTTTCTAATCAAATACGGTTTAAATGATCATTTAAATATGAAACAGTAAAACCAACCATTGGGACCCTTTTACCGTGGTTTACACCAGACCTGCAGAAATGCCTCTGAAAACGGTCTGAACAGTCCTAAGGGCTAAATGCATGGGCATTTTCAAGAGCGTTATGATTGAATGAGATGTGCACAGCCCTATTGAAGTCACTGAGTCAAAAGCGCACAAAAGGAATGATAAAATAATCTCAGATATCTGGCTGTAGGTGATGAGGAGTAACTCCAGCCGGAAAATAACCGGCCATTACAGCCAGATTGTGTCAGCTGCCCATAGCATGGAGAGCAGGTATAGTTCAGCAGAGGAGAAAAAGACTTGGAATCAAAAGACGCTGAGAATAAGGCAAAAGTTGAACAATTTCTAACAGAACAGATGGCACAACGAAGGTGCTCGAGCAAAACTTCTATCAATTCCAGAGAGCCAGAAAGATTTTATAACATAAGAGCGGGTCGACAGCTTCTCTTTGAGGTCTGGAAGTGTAATCAAGGGTTTTATTGTCTCACTTAGCCAGACATTTCAGTGTCGCTATAAAGTCTGGTCCATCTTGCAGTTTATTAGCAGTGTTTGGACAAACCCTGAACCCTGAGTATTAAACTTCACCATGTATCTCGCTCCGAGGCATTTGTGCTACAGACAAAAAGGTCTAGTTTATTATTATTTTTTCTAAACAATTGAACTTACAGTTTTCACCTGATTAAATCGCAGCTTATAACCCTACAACTGAAGGAGGGTCTAGCATGCCAGAGACATGGGACTGGGGTTTTCTGGTAACTAAAGCACAAGTCCTGCCCTGCTTCCAATGGAATGAGGAAAAACAGCGTGAGCTTCTTTTCCTGTAACGATGTTTAATTGGGATTTGCGCTCTGATCACACTCATTTAGACTCGGCTGAAACAAAAGAGCCTTCCAATTTAAGAGAGAGATACAGAAATCAAAGTTTCCACCTCAAATGAATTACAGATCATCACAGACAATCATGTTTGTTCACACTGGCGATGAGACTGAGCCCCTACAATTAACCTGAAATTTAACACAGACGCTAAATATTTGAATATTTGTTGAACTATATATGACCTTATTATGTGCATATCAGGGTTGTTTTAGTTAACCAAGACCATAAAAAATCATTACTTGAAATAAAAATCAGTATATAATAAATCAATTAAAAAAAAAAAAAATTATAATAATAATGTTAAAATTTGCCAGGTGGTGAAGTTAAGTGCATTGCATTGTGGGATACAGTATTTTATGCAGTGTGCTCTGGTTGAATATGGCACATCTTAGCAAAAGTATTAGGTTATCTGAATGCTACATGCATACAGGAAATGAATTCATATTGCAGAACTAGCATAAATAATACTATGGTAGTGTGATAGTAGTATGACACAAAACAGAGAGAAAAAAAAAGAGAGAAGTGCTTGAATTATACTGTAGAAGTGGGGAACGCGGAAAAGAGGCTGATGAGGAGATGAGATATCATCATGTTGAGACAGCTTGTCTACTACAAATTCAGCCAACAGGTAGAAACAAGCCTGATGCAGCTGAAGATATATACAGACAAAAACATACAACAACAGTACATTAAAACAATATCTGTAATGATGGCCTGAAATTCAGTGCAGGATTCTGGCTAACAGGCACAATTTTAATAATTCCTGCAAGTTCCATGTTCATTATTCCACACAATAATTATAACATACATGTGAGAATTCAACTTCTGTTACAAATGGATAAAATAAAATATAAAATAAAACAAAACAAAATAAGATTAAAAATAAATAAATAAATAAATAAATACAAATACAAATAAAAATACATTTCTGGAAACCAATAATTCAGGGCAAGTAGTTAAATCAACTAGTTGTTTGGGAAACAAACTGACATTTGTATTAAAAGCACCTGTGGCTTCCAATAAACTCAGTATTTCATGCAGTGTGCTCTGGTTGAATATGGCACATCTTAGCAAAAGTATTAGGTTATCTGAATGCTACATGCATACAGGAAATGAATGCATTTTGCAGAACTAGCATAAATAATACTATGGTAGTGTGATAGTAGTATGACACAAAACAGAGAGAAAAAAAAAGAGAGAAGTGCTTGAATTATACTGTAGAAGTGGGGAACGCGGAAAAGAGGCTGATGAGGAGATGAGATATCATCATGTTGAGACAGCTTGTCTACTACAAATTCAGCCAACAGGTAGAAACAAGCCTGATGCAGCTGAAGATATATACAGACAAAAACATACAACAACAGTACATTAAAACAATATCTGTAATGATGGCCTGAAATTCAGTGCAGGATTCTGGCTAACAGGCACAATTTTAATAATTCCTGCAAGTTCCATGTTCATTATTCCACACAATAATTATAACATACATGTGAGAATTCAACTTCTGTTACAAATGGATAAAATAAAATATAAAATAAAACAAAACAAAATAAGATTAAAAATAAATAAATAAATAAATAAATACAAATACAAATAAAAATACATTTCTGGAAACCAATAATTCAGGGCAAGTAGTTAAATCAACTAGTTGTTTGGGAAACAAACTGACTTTTGTATTAAAAGCACCTGTGGCTTCCAATAAACTCAGTTTGCAAAACATGTCAGTGCACATTTATATGCACATGTTAATATTAACTTCACAAACAAATGATATTTCTTGCATTGATTTAATTAATCAGAACTGACTTAAAACATTTGCATTGAGTTCCGTGTTTGTATGTCCTGTACATTTTGATACAAATATACATTTCAAAAACACATTTTTAAGCACAATTCACCAAGTGAATAAATCAGCCTTTATGCTGCTTTGTGTGTGGTGAGTCTTGTAAGGTAAAATATTTGCTCTGTATTTGTTCTTGTATTATAGTTCAAACTGTTTCAAGCAGCTTTCAACATTTTCTGAACAAAACAAAACAAACCTATCTGCTTTTCATGCAACAGCATTAACATTCATCATTAAACCACTTTTTTTGGGATGATTGTCAATGGTTGCCAATCATCCCATTAAACCATTGTTTGTGAACTTTGTTTTTGTAACACTTCATTTTATATATAAACACACTCGCCTTCATATCACAATAAATTATTACCCAGGCACATTTCCACAAAGTCCGAGAGCGTTTCTAAAGATCTTCGTTAGACTCGCCAGTCGCCACATTATTCTGACGTGAGGACAATCATGAAGGGAGGCAAACTTGCACTAATTATCTTGTTTGCATCAAGCGCAGATCCACCAGCACACAGCGGCAACGCTCAAACCTGCCCGAAAACCCGACCCAGAGCCTGTTTCTGTCATGTCCAATCAGAAGCGGGTTCATTATCATTATCACACAGCAGCGGGTCAGCGTCCGTGATGCCAGCATACCTAGAGTCCTGCTGTCTAATTGCTTCGTTTTAATTGGCCAAGTACACTTGAACTTCTGCAGGCCCCAAATTTAATAATGGGAAAATAATTGCTCCAGACTGTTTGGAGAATTGGCATAATAGAGTCAAGGATACTAGAACACATGTAGGAAATGTAGTGAAGCGAGGTTATACACGTGAAGACTTTTAGTGCAACATCAGACTCAAATCGCACTAACTAATCATCATTATTCTACATTACTGTTTTAAATAAATGAATAAATGAATTAAATAATTCTTTAAAAATCGGTCTACAATTATTAGAATAAAATCATTCAAATAAAACAAAATTATATGTAACAATTAACATCAAACAATTAAAATTAATTAAATTTATTTAATAGGTAAATTTTATAGGTACGTTTATTTATATTAATAATATTTTTTATAAAATTTAATTCAAATAAATTCAAATCGATAAATTTAAATAAATATAAATACAAATAAATACTAAAATTTAAACAGGTAAATTTAAATTAATACTTTATTCAAATAAATTTAAATAAATAAAAATAAACAAAAATACATTTAAAAACTAAACAAATTGAAATAGGTGAATTTAAATAAATAGAAATAACACAATTTTCAATTACATTTTAAAAGATACATTTAAATTAATAAAATAAAATTCAAATAAATTTAAATAGATTAATTTAAATAAATAGAAATAACACAATTTTCAATTACATTTTAAAAGATACATTTAAATTAATAAAATAAAATTCAAATAAATTTAAATAGATTAATTTAAATAAATAGAAATAACACAATTTTCAATTACATTTTAAAAGATACATTTAAATTAATAAAATAAAATTCAAATAAATTTAAATAGATTAATTTAAATAAATACATATGAAAAATACAAATACTGAAAAATAAATAAGCTTAAACTAAAAACAAATTGAAGTAGGCGAATTTAAAAGAAAGAAAGAAAGAAAGAAAGAAAGAAAGAAAGAAAGAAAGAAAGAAAGAAAGAAAGAAAAAGAAAGAAAGAGCATTTATGGATGAATGTTTAACACTGTACATTCACAATGAATTTGAATTTCTGGGCTGAATTTCTAACAAAAAGTATTTGTGAAATTACTTGTATCATGAATTTGCTCATACCACCCACTGCTAATACAACGGGAAAAGAGACAAAAGAGATGAAGAGGGGCCGAATCAAATTGTGCAATCGAAATAAGTGTGTAAACAGCTTCAAATCACAGTCAACAAGGAAAAAAACATCCATTATCTTAAAATACCATTTGCAGTTCGGATCGATTCCTTCTGAAGTGGAGACACGCAATTAGCCACGCATTTATCCCGCGGTTAGAGCGTTTCGTGCATCAGGCTGCACAGATGTGTGCTTATAGACCGTGTCGTGTGCAGGTTTCTGTGTGGGCCGAGGATAATGAGATGAGCGAGGAGAAGGTCGACAGAGGTGAGAAACAACGGGAATCTCCCTGAACGAGAGGGTCAGCACTACTGAGGCAGAGAGGATTGTGGGTATAATGTAGAGGGGCCAGACAGCAGCAAACGCCCACGCTAACCGGCAGAGAGACCACGCTGCTTCCTCACAGCTCAAGATTTGCCAAGCAAAATGATCGGTTTCATTAATGCATATAGCAAAACCAGATCAAAACGTGCGCCCAAAAACAATCTTGCTTTGCAGTGTTTGCAAAGGTGAGCAACACTATTATTATTGCTAATACTAAGGGTTAGCAGATGCTCTCATCACAGTTTGTAACTCTTCCCACACCATTTGTGTGAAACATCAGTTCATTATAGCTCTCCTTTATTTATTTTTTTACAATAAAATGCCACAAATTGCTTTAACTTTATCAACACTTCACTTTCATCCACCTGATGACATTTCATAACAAAGCATTTTGAGATCACATGCACTGGATAAAATCAAGTCTTTTTGCCTTTTTACCAAAGTAAAGCAGGTCATGAGTGACAATGTTTAAATGTGAAGTATGTCATTTCTATGGCACCAAACGGTACTGCGAAAATAAAGTATACTTGCAAATAGGCCTGGGCAATAAAACAATATCAATATTTATCGACGGTACACCTTCTTCAATAACGATAGAAAAAATGTTCAATATAGCGCACGATATAGGCATGTGCTATGAGTGACGCAGACAGCACACACAAACATGAACACATGCTGAAATGAGTGCTGTGCCTGCCTGTGATGAGGAGATTGTGAATAAAGAATGAATATTAGTCAAATTTAAAATTAACATTTGCAATGTTAGGTGTGCGTCATCAGTGGAGCACGAGATGCGGTGATGATGATGTAAGTGACGTTGTTGCATTTTAATGTTTTGTTAGTCTAGCCCACGAGATGCGCCACTGCTGCATTATTCATTCAAAATATTAGAGAAACATAAAAGCTCAATGCGGAGAAGATCTTGATTGGGTGAAAACCGAAACCAAGCCATTCACGCAGAACGCATATTCAGCGCATTTTTAGACGGACAAATATGACTGCTGCACACGCGTCAGATGTAGCCATGCAAAGCTAAAATGGTTTAAACTTTTAGAAAACACGTCACGAATTTGTGGAGGTTTATTTCTTTTCACTGCGTCTCATATGTTTTTAAATGCAATCTGTGTGAATGGCGCTTCGGCTCTTTGGATTAAGCAATGCATAAATACATGATGCTGTTTTGTTCATAACCGTTTATGCAATTTACGAAATTATATTTAATTGAGTTAATTTAGACGTAAAGACTGTTTAGACTGTGAAACACTGTAGACTTTAATCATATGCATTTATGGTGTAATTACTACATTTCGTGTCAATCCATGTTCATATTTACTGCAAACAATGCGCGGCTACTTTAATTCAGCGCTTGCAGCGCAGCAAACATAGACTCGGTGCGAAAACGATCTCTGCACTGCTGCAGACGCACCGCTCCTGAACGCACTGCCGGACCGCAACCGTGTGCAGTGTGCACACTTTATTAATCTGTTAACATGAGCGTGGAAAAAATACACACCACATTCTCACTGCAAACGGAGTAATGTGAACCTGGCATTATGTGTGTGCGCTGCGAGTGTGCATGAGCGCTCAGTCTCCAGGAGAACGCGAGAGCGCTGAATGGTTAAACCCTGGCAAGAATTTAAAAGTAATGCAATTTATAAACTTTAGTGATGATGTGACTGCCTCGATTGTGCAAGTGACAATTCCGGTCTCAACTGTGCAGTGTGCAGCTCGCTTATAGTGCAGACGCGATGTGATTTGAAGACATTTTCGTATTTTGAGAGAGAAAGAGAGAGAGCGCGCGTGGTGATTCACTTACGCTGTTTGTGAAATTACGTCTCACACAAGGTTTTCAAATTACTTTATAAGTTATTTAATTAAGAAATATGAAGGAGTACCTCACCTTCAGCATCATAATTATTTTACCCGCACCGGACAGAGACTGAGACGGTGACGCAGCATGTCGTGCCAAACCTTCTCACGGCAGGCACATCATCAGCTTGAGATCGTTTTTTTGAGATTGGCCTTTTTAGAGACCGCCGATCAATCATCCCAAAGCGATTATCGGCCAATAGTGATCGGTAGCCGATCAACCGGAGCATCCCTAGTTACTTCCTTGCATTGACAATTTAAATGCACTGCATTATTTTGCTCATAGCGCCCTCCTGTGGCCTCGGGAGACAAGACAAAAGTTTCCTTAAAGAGTTAGTTCACCCAAAAATGAAAATTATATCATTAATTACTCACCCTCGTGTTGTTCCAAACCCGTAAGACCTTCGTTCATCTTCAGAACATGATTTAAGATATTTTTGATGAAATCTGAGGGCTCTCTGACCCTCCCATAGACCGCAAGGTAACTACCACGTTCAAGGACCAGAAAAGTACCAAGATGATCGACAAAGTACCCCGTGTGACATCAGTGGTTCAACGAAGTTACGAAGCTACGAGCACCACCACACACTCGCATCATGATACTGTCGTGAAGGAGCGTCCACAAGTGATGCAGTAGAGACAAAAATGTGGAATAAAGTAGTTATTTTTGTTTTCTTTGCGCAAAAAAGTATTCTCGTAGCTTCGTAACTTTAAAACTGCGTATGCTATTCTGTGTCAGCCGCGACACAAGGATACTACGTGTACTACAATTTTCTACCGTGTATTTACTCTTTGATTTGAACGAAAACAAATGTTCACGCCACTAATGTTAGCGTGACTCTGGACCCTATAGTTCGCTGCTAGTAATGGAGGATGAAAGAATTGTTCTAGTTTCCGTTTCGGTGTACAAAGCTCAAGTGTGGTGTCATTTGAGCTTTTAATGTCCACCCCGGGACTGTGGCGGGGGCGCCGCCTCGGTTCCGCCGCTTGCCGCATCCTGTGTGACGGTAACAAAAGGGCGGTAGGGTCGCCATGCGGCCGCAGCTTTCTCTCGTGGTGGGGATGTTTTGTGCCGTTGGGGCGGTGCTCACGTCGCGGTCTCGGCAATTCCACACAGAACATAAATACAAACTGAAAAAACCTGTGAAATCCAAGTTGAAAGGTTCTGAGAATGTTCAACATCTGTATTTATTTTATCGTTTTAAAATTGTTTTGTTTTCTTTAAGAATCCTGCAAGCACTTTATTTTTCATTGATATTAAGCAGATGTAATTCTTTTGTTCAGATCAAAATGTTATGATATTGTATGTTTAACTTAACTTTACAAACTTAAACTGTGTGAACCTTTAAAGCAGGATCTAAAAATATATGGTATTTTTATAAAATACATTTTATACATATTATACATTTAACTAAAGGATCTTTTAATTTTTTCCCCCTTAACTCATACTGCACAAAAAGTGGTTCAATAACGCTGAATGATCCATGGACTGGACTGTGTTCTGGTTAAATTATTTATTTATTGCTAAGGTTTGCATACAGTGGTGTGTTCTTAATGACAGCTTTCCTAAAAATATATCCTATTCCTAAAATAAAGAAATATCCCAATATATCGCCTTGCTTACAGTATCGCAATGTATCGCAACATATCGTATCGCAACCCCCGTATCGTGATGCGTATCGTATCGCCAGATTCTTGCCAATACACAGCCCTACTTTATAGCCACATTTTTATACTGTGGTTACAGTGTTTCAGGTGTCAGATCATGCAGACAGTGTCATGGACTACAGGTTTATCTATAATGATCATGTGACACACTGAAGACTGTAATGAGAGTGAATGAAGAGTAATGATGCTGCAAATTCAGCTTTGATTACAGGAATAAATTACATTTTACAATATATTCACATAGAAAAAATACTTTTAAATCGTGATAATTTTTCACAATTTTACAGTTTTTAACTGTATTTTTTATCAAATAAATGCAGCTATGGTGAGCAGAAGATAAAACTGTACATCATAAAATAGAGCGAATACACTCATGGAAATCATTACACTATTAAGGCTGGTAAATCTACTTATTGTCACTGTACATTAAATTGCATATTGTATGGCATAAAAAGGTCAATCCAAGGTCAACACATGTAAAGAAAAAAAATTCTGATTATACAAAGAAAAACACAATTCAGAAGAGGTAATTGTGCACTCCTGCCTGCAGTCTCTCCAGAATATCCGGCATTAATGAGACGGGAGCGAAACACGGATGAAACTAATTAACCTTCTCTTTTTATAGTGTGTGTAAATGCCACATGAGAAAACCCCCTGGCTGAGAGCGAGTGACCATCCTGACCAGATCAACGTCCTCACAGCATCACCTCACAGAGCGCCGCTCTCTCTTAAACTCTCTTAATGGATTCTGGCCCCTGGATCCCAGTTAAGCAATAAAGTAGAATTAAAAAGACAGGATGACAAGAGACAGAAGAGGAGGGGTTAATGCTGGACATTTATCATCATGTCAGCCAATCAAAAGCACGTTTTTAATGAGCTCAGGGAACTCTGGGAGATAATGAGCTCCACTGTCACTCTGTAAATAAAGGTTTCACACATCGCTGCTTTACGAAACATGTAACGTAAGGCAAACCAGCAGTGCGTTCTTATCAAGCACTATAGTGGACGTTAGCATATAACTATTCATCTACAACCAGTTTTCACTTTTAGGTCAATTATGGTCATGGCGGTGTTTTCATTTATTTAAATAAACGATACAAAAAATACATCATTTAATTGACTTATTTTTATTTATTTAATATTTTATTTTATATTAGGAATTATATTTTAATTAGAGATGCACAATATGAAATTTTGCCGATATCCCGATTTTTTTCAAATAATTTTGGCCTATAGTCAGTGTC
>NW_015537960.1:1119659-1124853 GCF_001515605.1 Sinocyclocheilus anshuiensis
GCTGGAAAATGTTACATCGCGACCATGCTTTTGGATGCTGTTCGAGTCCATATAGCCTACATTCACGCGGCTTTGTTCTGGTTTGCCGGTTGGTCACGAATTTCCACAAATTCAATAATATTTAGGCATTGTTTCTTTTCCTAAATCCTCACCGTCTAACCCTCTAATTTCGCAGGTTTATTTTATTGTCATTCACTTTTTATCACTGTTTTCGCATCTAAGGGAAATGAAAGATTTCATGGCCATGAATTAAGAATTTGTTCGATTTATTAATTTGTTCCCTCATTTTAGTTAAATCATGGGTTATTTAAGGAACAAAATTAATGAAACATGGACAGTGGCCACAAATTAATAAGTCGTAGGAACGAATTAACAAGTTGTAGGAATGAATAGCCTATCTGTCCTGTGTCCCGCAGCCCTGCAAAGCGCAGAGCCCGATATGAAAGAATTATCTGGGGAAATTACCTAGTTACTACATTTCTATTGCTTTCCATGTTGAAGAACTTTGTGTTGTTTTTATTTTAATGTACTTTTATTTAAATCACATTAAAAGCTTAATTTGTACATTATGAGTGAATGATGATGCATTTATATACCGTCACCGTCACTCACAGCCGCTCGCACGTGTTTTGCGCATGAGCCGCACGCAGCCCAAAATTAAACGACTTAATCGACCATCGATAGCTTTAATCGATTGCATCGCTTATCGACAATTAATCGATCATCGATTAATCGTTGACATCCCTAATATTAAATTATATAACTAAATGATATGAAATGATATAAATGATATGTATATGAATTATATAACTAAAATGAAATAACTGTAATTACAGATTTAGGTTAAATAAAGATGTCAGTCTTTATTTTTCTTCTTTTTAGGAAACAAATCGAAGAAAAAATTAATTCTACTGTTCCTAATATTCTGTATGTTGCTCAAAAACAAAATATATTGTGTTCAGTGGAAAACGGCAATACCGTGATATTTTTGCTTAAGGTTATCATAACGTCAAAATCTCATACCGGCCCATGCCTAATATATATATATATATTCTTTCTGAATAAAAATATTGCAATAATATCACTGTCTCATTTCACACTAAGACAAATGCTTGTACAAATGAAACTTGAACTAATGCAGCAACTTATAAACCTAAACCGCAGTCTTAAAATACTTGATTTAAAATATCTATAATACCAGCAACGTACCGGAAATAAAGCCAATTGACTGAATGAAGTTAATAAAATAACATTTAAAAAATAAAAATAATTTAATTTAAAATTTGAATATTTACAAATTAAATAAAGGAAAGCCAAAAAACAAATAAATAAAATAAATAAATAAAAAGTGCTAGACTAGACAAACTTATGTAGACACATCGCACTTAAAGCATTACAATTGTACGTTATATTTAACTAACTAACCATAATGCAACATATCCTGAGGGAAACTGAATATCAGCTTTTGACTAGATCATGAAAATCAGGCCATGATGATATTATTGATATGTCAATCAATATAAAAAAAATTATATGGTCAAGTAAACTCAAAATAAATTCAGAGACTGAGATTTTTTTTTTTTTACTCAAAACTTTCATAAAAAGCTGAAGTCACAGAACACATAAACAACCCCAAACAACAGGACAAAAGCAGCAGCGGCAACAAAGGCTCTTGAGGCCAAACACTTCTTAAAAGCCCTCAGACATTTTCAAGAGCCTCTTTAAAAGTCAAAGGGACAAAAAAGAAAGAGTCAAACTGAAAATCCTGACCCAAACACTCACAAATAGAATCCCTGCTCGATATTTCACACATAATGAGACTGTTAACCCTCCTGGTCTTTTCTATGAATATCAGTCATGAAATCTGGTCTAAACAGCAGTTTGACAAACAGCACATTTGTGTGAGCTGCAGCTCTATTTTGCAGGTGGTGAGGAAAAGCACACATTTTGGTGATTCGCTCAAAGCCCTGAGTCATCAGCAACCGTTGTTCAGTGCACAACAATGAGTTCAGTTCAGGCCTGCACACAATAAAACAATGACAGAATCTCATAATACATCTACTCATTTTAAAGGTAGTCACCAAAAAATTATCATTCTGCAAGTTGCTCGCCTTCGTTTCAAACCAGTAGAGACCACAACGATCAACTATCAACCACCATTGGCAAAAGCCACCATAAAAGCATCATGAAGTTGTTCATAACATTTGTATGACTTCAAAAAACTTAATGTAATGCAATATAGTGCACAATATAAAAGCAATTAATTCACTGGAAAAAAATCATAAGATAACGCTTAAAATGTCCTCAGACAAAGCTATTGTATGACTTCAGAAGACTTCAGATAACTTTTATGGCAGCTTTCAAGTGTCAGTTTGTCATTTTTTTAGAGCTTGAAAGTATCTGTCCTTATTCACTTTCATTGTATGGAAAGGTTTAGAAGAGTTACCACTAGTCTGGAAAGAAATTAAGATTTATTTTAGACTAAAGTAAATTCAACTTCCTAGTAGGGGTGTGCGATATATATCGTCTGCGATAATATCGTAATTGTTGTTTTAACGATGTGCGATTTGACATTATCGAGTATTTTGCAAAAACCATTGAAAACATCCCTACAGAGCGCACGCATACATTACGTGAAGTCTAGACTAGTGCGTGCGCATTGTGTGTTTTCTTTCACTGCATGATTCAGTCTATACAAATTCAAGACATGATGGCAGAAAATTTATATATTTATACCACTTCATATAGTTATTCAATTTCACAGGAAGAGTGCCGTTTTTCTCCAAAAATTACCATGATTACAAATGTGACATTGAATTCAATAAACAATAAGTTAATTAAGAGATAGGGCTGCACGATAAATCGCATGCGATATTTAACGTGCATCTTATCAGTAAAGCCGGTACAGTGTACATTTATGTTAATCAGGATGACGTGTAGGTAGGAACAATAGCTCTGTTGGGAAGCTAGTAAGAGACGTCACACAGGTCTGTTGCATCTACACACACAATAGACCAATTCATGAAACACCACTGACATGACGAGTCTCAAATCGACCACACAAAACACACACTCGCTCAACAAATCTCAGTAGAACAGCACTATTACAGCTCATCCCTGTTTGCTCTGTCTCTCACAGGTACAGCAAAGCCGTGAGCAGAGGATGGGGCGCCTCTGAAGCCCAGAGAGGACTCATTAATCTCTGTCAGTCATGAAGATGCCAGCATTTCATCTTTGACATTTACTAGCATGGTGCTTTCTGACAGGCCCAAAGCTGGAGCATGTTTGATAGAGGATGCTATCAGGGGTCTCATGGGGGCCTCATTGTTTAGCCAGTGAAACATTAGTTAAAAATAACAGAAGCACAGAGTTGATTATACATTCAAAATGACTGACCAAGTCATTCGGTAGCATCCCAGTCAGACAACGGCATTTGCTCACCCTCATGTCGTTCCAACCCTAGGCTATATGACTTTTATTCTTCACAAAAGGAGATGTTAAGTAAAATGTTCATGCTGCTCTTTATCCATACAAAGAAACAAAAGAGGGTACTGCTGAGCATCAAAAATGACAAAAAATACCATAATGATCCATACAACTTCCGTGCTATATTACTAGTCTTCTGAACTCACATGACAGATTTGTGTGATGTGAGGAAAAGACTGAAATTTAAGATACCATTCACTGAAAAGCTCTCAAATTTCATTCATGCTCATGTACGTTTCAATATGGCATGTCAAGACATGTCACGCCCGGCTGAATTACATCAAATGTTGATTCTTGTGTGTCTCATTGACTTCAAACCTTCAGCTTTTTAAAGAAATTAACACTTTTATTCAGCAAGGATGCATTAAATTGATTAAAAGTGACAGTAATAAACCTTCAGCTTTTTAAAGAAATTAACACTTTTATTCAGCAAGGATGCATTCAATTGATTAAAAGTGACAGTAAAGACAATTTTAATGTTACAAAAGATTTCCATTTCAAATAAATGCTGTTCTTTTGAACTTTCTATTCATCAAAGAAACCTGAAAACAAATATATCATGACTTCCACAAAGGTATTAATCAGTACAACTGTTTTCAACATTGATAACAATCAGAAATGTTTCTTGAGCAGCAAATCAGCATATTAGAATGATTTCTGAAGGATCATGTGACATGGAGTAATGATGCTGAAAATTGAGCTTTGCATCACAGAAATAAATTACATTGTAATATACTGTATATTAATAAAGAAAACAGCCATTTAAAATGTTAATAATATTTCACAATATTACTGTTTTTACTATTTTTGATCAAATAACTGCAGCCTTGATGAACAGAAAAGACTTCTATCAAAAACATAAAAAATCTAAACTGTCTGTAAGACGGACATAAGAATCACAACCAGCTATTCACAACAGTAAAAACAAAGCTAACTTTCTTTTAAACATTAACTCCAAAAACACTCAATGTTCAATGTAGCTGTAAAAAACAAATGTGTTGGACCCAAAGGTATCTGTTCCCAACTGCTAATGTGCAGATTTATGAATTCAGAGGTAGTTTCACATTTTGAAAAAAAATCTAATTCAGACTCACTGCTGAAAGTCTCCAGGACATTTTTCCGTTTGACCTAATGGTCTGACATGGTTTTCTCTTTAATTCTGCTCTGTCTGGTCTCCGAAGTGGCTGAACTGGATCCAAACAAAGACCACAGACTCATCTCTGCTGACGGGATGGGGTGTGTTAAATATGCCAGAGAGATGAAGTTCATATCTGCCCATCTGTCACAATGGCTGGGCTGTATGAATGGGGTAAGAACAGCCTTCTTTACCGAACGTGTGTGTGTGTGTGTGTGTGTCCCCTGCAGGGTAATGACCCTTTATTTCAGTCAATAGCACAGCATCAACCATCTGTCCAGAGGAGAGACTTAGATCAGACACCAGCAGGACAACTGAGGCCTTCAAAAAACACAATCAATACACACACACACACACACACACACACACACACACACAATTTCTGACAAAATGCTGAGTTTTATGAACAGATTAACATTAAAACTCAGTCAATGCCACAGGTTAAAAGGGTCATTTGATGCGATTTCAATTTTTACTTTCTCTTTGGAGTGTTACAAGCTCTTGGTGCATAAAGAAGATCTGTAAAGTTGCAAAGACTAAAGTCTCAAATCCAAAGAGATATTCTTTATAAAA
>NW_015537960.1:1135679-1135984 GCF_001515605.1 Sinocyclocheilus anshuiensis
GCCAGAGGAGAGACTTAGATCAGACACCAGCAGGACAACTGAGACCTTCAAAAAACACAATCAATACACACACACACACACACACACACACACACACACACACACACAATTTCTGACAAAATGCTGAGTTTTATGAACAGATTAACATTAAAACTCAGTCAATGCCACAGGTTAAAAGGGTCATTTGATGCGATTTCAATTTTTACTTTCTCTTTGGAGTGTTACAAGCTCTTCGTGCATAAAGAAGATCTGTAAAGTTGCAAAGACTAAAGTCTCAAATCCAAAGAGATATTCTTTATAAAAGT
>NW_015537960.1:1136625-1136827 GCF_001515605.1 Sinocyclocheilus anshuiensis
CATTTCATTACACCAAATACACAAAATAATGTTCTTTTTAGCAACATCATATGACCCCTTTAAGTGGTGTTGTTCTTCCCACCAAAAGTGAATTTATGAAATGATAGACATAATGGAGTTACATAACAGCTGTTTAAATTAGGGCTGCACGATAAATCGCATGCGATATTTAACTCGCATCTTATCAGTAAAGCCGGGTGTG
>NW_015537960.1:1136876-1138891 GCF_001515605.1 Sinocyclocheilus anshuiensis
TAAATCGCATGCGATATTTAATGCGCATCTTGTCAGAAAGCCGGTTCTGTAATCAGCGGTAAATCTCCACCTGCGTGCTTTCACATTGAGCAGCATTAACTACACAGAGCCGTTGTTCACTGACGAGCTGCGCAAAACCACGTTCATATTCGCGCGATTTTTTGTGCAGCTCGTCAGTGCACAACGGCTCAGTGTAGTTAATGCTGCTCAATGTGAAAGCACGCAGGTGATGGAGATTTACCGCTGATTACAGAACCGGCTTTCTGACAAGATGCGCATTAAATATCGCATGCGATTTATCGTGCAGCCCTAGTTTAAATCATAACTGATTTCAAATAGAATACATTAAAAAAAATAAAAAAAAACTTACATTTAATTATTTCAGCTAGTTTAAGGCAACATTTCACATTTTGTTTAGTTTATCTTGATGTTCTAAAATAACAAACTAAAATTTAAATAAAAATCTATACAGATATTAAATTAAAGTTCATTTTGAAAATGAATATATTTTTTAAAGCCAAAAGTTGTATTTGTTAACATGAACAATGAACAACTAATTTTATTAACTAACTTTAACATTAGTAAATGCTGTAAAATTATAAATTGTTAATTGTTCATGTTAGCTAGTGCATTAAACTAAAAGCTACATTAACTAATGTATACTAAATAAGTTAAACCAATGAAAAACTCAGTTAGCTTAATGACATCAATTTGCACAAATTTAAATAAAACTATAAAAAAATACCTAGATTATAGAACTACATTGAAAATGGAGTGAAAACAGTAATGAGACCTTATTGAAAACTTTTTGTATCAACCAAATTAACCTAAAATTCAATGCAAAATAGTCTACAAGATTAAGCCACGAAACAAGCAGAAATAACGCAATTTTCATTGTTTTCATGCTTTTGTTTGTTCATTTTGTGCTTGTGCTCCCCAGACCGCTGTAATCCCCCACCCCCACCGTGACTGAGAAACATACAAAAAAAGAGATGCATTACACATTTTATTGGATCACCACACATGTATTAAAAAGACTCTAAATGGGAGGGATTTTATATTCGAGCAATATTCCTGTACCCTAAACCCAGAGCATTTCCCCTCTGAGAAATCCAGTTATCACATCTTCTCAGACCAAAGCTCATAATATCACATAACTCGACTCCATAATCCCAGGATTATTCAAAATTCATGTTGAAAATCTATTAAGAATAACTCAAACGTCTCTAAGGGAGACTAATCTACAGGCCGGCATCATGCGCTGCCTTACTTCAGACTGAGAAATACAACTCTAAAGAGGTATTACATCGCAAACGCTGTCCAGAAGCACATGTTTTAAAATGATAACACACATCCACATATACCAGAGACCTGGATTTAGGACATTCACACTGGTTTAGGTTGAAATCTGTCAGCAGTTGGCAGGTCTACTTGGGGACTTCTGACTCTTTCAAATAAAAATATACAAGTTCGAGCTTCATACAAGATACTATGCCCGACCGATATATCGTTTTGCCGATATTATCAGCCGATATGAGCCTGTTGCCGATATATATCGGCATTGGCGAATATGCCGCCGATATGAACATTTTTTTTACAGAACATATAACGCAGATAAAATGCTTGAAATGGTGTAATTACTCAGTTTGTCCAGCAGAGCGCGTCCCTTCAGCTCGAGGAACCCTCTCGAACGTGAACTGATTGTACATCTAGAGGCCCGCTTTCGAATGAGACCACTGCCGCGACGATAGCCCCCGGGGTTTGGGAGTTACGGGTGGTTAAATTCGCGGTCCGGCGTCGACTGATCAAGCGATCCCGGGGGGCTACCGACGCGTGGAGGGTGGCGTTCGATAGGGCTCCTCGAGCTGAAGGGATCCCCCGAATTTGGTGGCAAGTTAGTGACACCAGCCAACACTTTCACTTCAGTAAGGAGGTCTCTTGTTCAGGCAGCAGCATTCAAGCGTTCTTATTCGACCGCAAGTGCCCTGCGAAGTGGACTTCACATGAAATTCCGC
>NW_015537960.1:1139144-1139599 GCF_001515605.1 Sinocyclocheilus anshuiensis
AGTACCAGTCAAATGTTTGGACACACGAATGGGAAAGTGTCCAAACTTTTGACTGGTACTGTACTATAATATAAACAAAGAATATCAGCCGATATATCGGTATCGGCCTTTTTTTACTCCCTAATATCGGTATCGGTATCAGCCCCAAAAAACCCATATCGGCCGGGCTCTAATGATAAATAAAAGAAATTTAACTAGATAAAAAAAGTTATAAATTTTTTATCATGATTTGATTTTAAAAAATTACTAAATGAAATGTTATAAATGACAAATTCATTGTAAAAATACAGTTAACTATTCAATACAATATATGTGCAATGTTACATTGCCATAAATAAAATAATAAAATTAAAATTAAATAACATTTTCTGACTGCTTTACTTGATTTTTTTTTTTACTTTGATATAACATAGGGCTGGACGATATGGCCAAAATTTATATCACGATATATTTCT
>NW_015537960.1:1139765-1173999 GCF_001515605.1 Sinocyclocheilus anshuiensis
TTTTTTGACCAATCGTTTTCGTCTTAGTTTTAGTTTTCGTTTACGAAAATAACCTTGCTGGAGACGGGCTTATTTAAAATGAAAACTCATTCTCTGCCAGCAGCAGGCGCTTTTAGAGTGATAAAACTAGCGGTTTCTCCAGTAATGTACAATATTTGATACTCGGCAGGTTTCAATCAAAATTAAATTCTATTTATTTATTTATTTTTACAATGATTTATAGATGAATTACTAAATTCAATGTTAAATTTAGTATCTTTACATCACGCTATTTTAGTGTACAGCATTGACACAAATTACAGTGCCGTAAATTACGCTGCATCTAATCTGGTTGGCACATCTGATAAACTTTGTTTGGTGTGAAATGTTTCAAAGTTTAAAAAGCAGTCAAGCCACGAAATTTTGTCATCATGATTGATCATTGCAGTCACTGACACTTCTCATCCAACAGGGTCCAAACGCAGACCAGACTGTGGTTGAGATTAATCAGGAGCACACTTGAGATAATGAGAGATTATATGCTTGTGTGTGAGAGTACAAACAGAACTATTGTCTTCAGTCAAGCTGCACTTCTCACTGGTGGCTTTACTGAAGCCAAAGGAAGTGGCATTTCCTTATCTGGGGAACCAAAGTGTTGGGGAGAGCGACCCTGTCCACCGCTGCAGAAACCGCCAGGATACCGACGTAAACAACACTGTCTACAGCCAGAGAGAGAGTGATAACAACAGAGAGATAAGTATCAGTTTGTAAGGACTCAAGTCAACCAGTCATTTTCAGCTCTCATGCTCTTCAGTACAGTACGGTTCATTTTCAGTGGAGTCTGCAAAGACATGCAGGTTATTTTCATATACATCCAAAAGTAATGTATTATTGAAGAAGAAATGCTGTTGATTGGATGTTGCGATGTGGGTGTGGCACTCAAAAATGGAGGCAGATATATGGTTATGTAATGTGACAAACAAAATTTGAATTTGAAAAGAGATGAATGTGAGCTTGCAGTAGGCGGGTTTAAGTGGAGTAAATGATTGGAGACATCACCAGAAGGTCCAGTTATGACTTTGATTAAAATTTACAGTAAATTAAAAACAAAGAAAAAAAAAGAATCATATGCATTAATGAATTGTTCACAATAAGATCTAGAGCATTTACTTAGAATAGATAGGATAAACTTACATTTCAAGTCAACTTTCATGCAAGCTTGCGGTCAACATTTAAAATTAAGATAATAAATAATAGTATTGTCATTTTACAGTTGTACTGCAAAATACTTTTTTTAATACTTAATGTTTTTATTTTACAGTGAAATAGTCCTAATAATAATATTTATTTTTGTTTATCGTCACATTTTCTTAAAGGGGTCATATGATGCGATTTCAATTTTTCCTTTCTCTTTGGAGTGTTACAAGCTCCTGGTGCATAAAGAAGATCTGTAAAGTTGCAAAGACTAAAGTCTCAAATCCAAAGATATATTCTTTATAAAAGTTAAGAGTTAACCACACCTACCTAAAACGGCTCGTTCTAACACGCCCCCACATATCTACGTCACTATGTGGGAAGATTTGCATAACACCGCCCAAATCACGCTGGCCCGCCGCCTCAGCTCACGCTGGCCCACTGCCGGCTGTTCTGACTTACAGTCTGTAAGTACGTTTTAATTTAAAGGATTTGCCACTGATGATTCAAACGTGAATTTTGAGCAGTGTAGAGTATCGTTAGTGCTTGTTTGTCATTTCTGATCACAAATGCACATGGTTTTGTTTACGCGGCGCGATGCAACGCAACACGTAAAAAGACAGTATAAGTCATTATAATCCGTAATTACATCATATGAACTTGATTTCATTATACAGTGAAATATTGCAATAGTAATATTTATTTTGTTGTTGTTATTATTATTAACATAGCAATGCCCTAGCAAAGCCCTAGAAACTACTCAGAACACCTTACGCAGGGCAATGCCCAAGCAACCATCCACAACACCCTAGTAACCAAAAAAACAAAGTGACTGCACCCTATAAGGTTTTGCACAGGCTACAGCTGTTCAGAAAATCTACTTCTTGGACTAATCTCGTTTCTCTGAGCTGGATTGATTTAGACTTGTCAATATGAAAAAGCACACACCGGCTCTACAGTGGCACACAGAAAGAAATCACTCATAAAGCAAGAAAAATCGTTCAGCTGTTATTTAGCTAAAGTCTCAAAGGATTGACAAACAGTAAGAAGGGGAAGAGAAGTCTTTCATCCTCCTCTCCAAATTCAAGGAATCGCTCTCATCTATGTGTTATGGCATATTAATGCTGCTGTATTTACAACACAACACTTCAGCTTTAATCAAAAGGGATTAGACTGACGGTAACGTGACAGAAATGTAGGACAGGAAAACAGCGGCATCTCCCCGCAGCTCGGCATATTTCATATGCACACAATGAGTAGAGTCGAACTCCAAACACTTGTTTGATCGCAACTGCACATATGGGGTAACCAATATGACATTTGCATGCTTCTGTCTTCAAGATTGTTATGTGAAGACAAGCAGCATAAAGCATAAATCTACAAATGTGAGAATGTCACCAATCAAACGATGTGTTATTCTGCCGGATGACAGATCTGAAGTTATGACAGAAAGAATGAAAGAGAAGGAACAAAACAATGAACAAAAAGAAAAACATGCACAAAAATAAAAAAATTTACATTTCAGAAAAGACACAGTTCTTGTTACAAAGCAGTTGCTTTGCAAGGTTTTTAAAGAGTAGTTCACCCAAAAATGAATGTTTTATAAAAATTTACCCTCAGACAATCCAAAATGTAGATGAGTTTGTTTCTTCATCTGATCAGATTTGGAGAAATGTAGCATTGCATCACTTGCTCACCAATGAATCCTCTGCAGTGAATGGGTGCCGTCAGAATGAGAGTCCAAACAGCTGATAAAAACATCACAATAATCCACAAATAATCCACACCACTCCAGTCCATCAGTTAATGTCTTGTGAAGTGAAAAGCTGTGTCTTTTTAAGAAACAAATCCATCAAGACATTTTAAACTTCAAAATGTAGCGTTGGGCCATAAATTCATAATCCATAATCCAGTGGAAAAAGTCCATCTTCTGTTGTCTTTCACATCAAAATCCACCCACATATTTGTTTAGAGCTGTTTTGGCTTGTAAACAGTGCTTAATCTGTGCAGATTTCTCTCCTGATTCAGAAAAGACAGCTCTTCACTGGAGAAAGCAATATTATGGATAGACGACTTGTATTTTAACCAGAAGCAATGGTTAACGTGTTTTCTTACAAACACGCAGCTATTTGATGGACTGGAGTGGTGTGTATCACTTGTGGATTATGGTGATGTTTTTATCAGCTGTTTGGACTCTCATTCTGACGGCACCCATTCACTGCAGAGGATCCACTGGTGATGCAATGCTACATTTCTCCAAATCTGATGAAGAAACAAACTCATCTACATCTTGGATGGCCTGTGGGTGAGTAAATAAGCACATTTTCAATTTGGGGTGAACTACTGCTCAAAAAAAAAAAAAAGACGCTGTCCCTTTAAGTGCTTGTTGCTGTTGAGATGGCCTGTGGGTGACTGAGGCGTCTCGTTTTTTGGTGCGCCGTACAAATATTCCAAACATGTCTGTAAAATGCCAGAATATTTACAGGATGCAGGAAGTACAGCTGAGCCTCTCCAACCAGCTCCAGATCAGAGACAACCTTTCAAAAGACTAATCACAAACACAAAAACACTGAAAAACTGAATTTCAGCATGTGCCAAACTTCTTATGGAAGTGCAGAGCTGGCACCTTTTCCAAGATGCCTTTCAGAACTGGATGCAATTCCAAACGGCTGGTTCTCGTTAAATCTTTCAACAAATGTTTACTTCCATGCCTTCAGTCAGAAAGGTATATAATCATCCAAATTAACACAAACATTAATTTGTTGGCAAGCACATCATAAAGTAATGCTTCAGATATGCAAATGTTGCCAGGCACAACCCAAACCTGAGAAAACAGTTTACAGCTTAACTGGTTTTAAATTACCATCATAAGAATCAGGTTATTAAAATGACTAACCAAAACAAGAGAAGGAAACAGAACCTCAGAAGTGATTCATGCAGCAAACAAAATGAAAACGAGAAATATCAGTCGCCTGCATGGAAATAATGAGTATTCATGATATAGATTCACAGTGACTTACAAATTTTACACAAATATGTTTGATTAAATAGTTACAATATCTGCTTGTCTTTTATGTATGAAAAAGTAAATGTTTTCATATAGTCTCTAATTTAAACTTTAGATTAATTTCCATGAATCACTTAAATTGATTCGAAACTGATTCAATTTAAATGCTCACAGCTGCCTTTAAATAACATTATATTAAATAAATATATTTTAATATGAATTTATCATATATTAAAATGTTTTTATACAAATATATTTAAAATATATTTATAATATATATATTTAATAAATAAATAAAATATATTTATAATATATATTTTAATATTGCAAATATGTATTAATATATTGATGCATATAAAAGAAAATCATTAAATATAATGAGTTAATTTAGCAAAAGACTGAAAAACATGTCTTGAATATTTGCAAATAGATAATTTTGAATCTAAGTGGCTACAACATGTTTGGTTTTAATGATGGTTTCTCTATGAAAACGGCATTGCTGAGCAAATAAATAAATGACAAGACAGATTGCAGATCAAAAAAAGCTGAAAAATACTATGATTTTTAACATGGTGAATATGCATGCATGCATGCATGCATGCATATCTGAGAAGTTTCATGTGGGAAATAGTAATTTTAATGAACAACACATTTTATTGTTCATGCAACAACACAGCACCTTCGTCTCTCTCAGCCAGCCATCTTCGTGCAGAGCTCTCAAAGCAAACTTCACTGCTGTTCTGCTCAAGGCCTGAATGAATGGAACAAACTACACACACAAAGCCCATTAAAGTTGCTTTGGAAACTCTTATGGGACGGCAGTGCGTAAGCAGTGCACCTCTTTCAGAGAACACTTCCTTAAATACCACAAGACTTACTCACGCAGAGAGACGGAGGTGCGCGGAGGATCCGAACAAAAAAGAGGACATGAAAATTAACCCATTACTGTCAAAACCATGAACTGACAGATGTGACTGGTTTGTGTTTTAGCATGATGAATGCAGAACAATGCTGAGAAGATATGAGTGAACGTTAACTACAGCTAGTGTGTTTTCATTTAGAATATGTGTGTGTGTGTGTGTGTGTGTGTGTGTGCGCAATCTGAACATCAATGTGTATTAAAGAACAAGGTACAATGATCAGACTATGTATCCAAGAAAGCAATTATACATAATCAATGGTATATTTCATCTGAAAACAGTCAGAAAATTATGTAATTACAAAAAAATGGCAAGTAACACATTGAATATATAAAACATACTCCAATAATATTGGTTTTATTTACAATTTAAAAAAAAAAAACATTTTTACAGTGTATATTAATCACTGTATAATTCAATTTACATATAAACAGCAATATATGTCAATTGAATTTACATTCAAAAAAATTATTCTGTTTTCACTTACAGAAGTAGTTTAGTAATTTTGTTGTTTTTAATTTAAGTTTTTATTTTATTTTTAAAATGTCTATATAGTTTTTGTTAATTTTATGATATTTATTCTTAGTTATTTTAGTACTTCAAGTAAAAACTAAACAAAATGAAAAATATTGACTTGGCGACTAGGTTAAATAAAATACGTTTTTTTTATTTCAGTTAGTTAACATTTATTTCATTTCAAGTATTTTTTAATGGTTTTAGTTTTAGACTATATATATGCATAAAACTAATATATATATATATATATATATATATATATATATATATATAACAAGGTACAATGATCAGACTATGTATCCAAGAAAGCAATTATACATAATCAATGGTATATTTCATCTGAAAACAGTCAGAAAATTATGCCACTTTCAACAGTTAGACTATCAAGGAAGCAGCACACATAAATGTGTTTCAACATGTTCCTCTTTTACCTGCCGTAGTCAGAAAAGGCTTCACCTCAGTCTAGTGCACTTGAGAATTTAAATTACACCAATACAGAGGCAAAACTATTTCAACATTACAGAGTAAAATTCAACCGCCCTCAGGGTAAAAATTCACACAACACAGACTAGACATTTCTACACACCGCCTCGTGCTCCTTTGAGCTCAGAGTGGAAGTACTGAGCAACACAAACAGGTAGAGAGCATTCAGAGAGCAACCTTTCACTCACAAACACAACGTGTTAACCACAATATTTCAAAAGAGCAGCTGAGCAACTCCTCTCTCCTCCTGTAAGCAGAACACACATTATCCAACATGAATGATGGAGATATTTTGAGTCTCCATCAAGGAGAGCAGATAAAACCAGAATTATAGACTATGAGTTTGCTGCCAATAGAAGATTCTACTGATCCATTTAATGCAACCCATAAAGTTCTTGTCCAGTTGAGATGGAATTAAGATTCTTTTATATCCTTGCATCATTTAAAAACCAGATCTTCTCAGGGACTTTCTAAGTGAACTTTTGATATATTAACTACTACTATGGATGTTCATGGAAACGGTTTTAATTTTATATCTCACAAATACGGTCTTTTTTCCCCCTCAGAATTCGGACTTTATATATCACGATTTTATCACCTGGATATTAAGAACAAGCTTCTACATCATCCAGTGCAATACTTCACACCATGTCAACTCAGAGCTGTCAATCACAGCTGGAGGAATGAGACAAAGCACAACGAATACCATGAAAACAATCCAGTCTCTCATTACATACGAGAAGGAAGAAACGCCAGGAAAATATAGTTCAGCTTTCATTTACTACTGATGCGTTTGATTAACATCTAGTTCTAAACATATTTGGACACATTATAGAAACACAGTAGTTTTTTTTATGTACAGTAAGTCAGGAGAAAGGAGAGGAATGAAGCAGAAAGACATGAAACTTGCACAAATATGTATGCAAGCAGAGCCTGAAATCATGACACAAACTTGCTGCCCAATGATGCTAACCAATCAGAATGAAGTATTTCAGAGAGTTGAATGTGATGTGCACAAAATACAAATGATTTTACACAATATTTATGCAAAATTCGCTAAAGTCTTTAAAAGACCCCCGATAAGAGCAAATACACGTATATAGTAGCCCAATAAAACGAATTTGTTTACATCAGGCTTCCCACGCCTTTCGACCAATAACTTTGCATGAGTTTTCCAGTCATTAGAGTTAGATTCGGATTTATTAGCACTTCAGTTCACTGTGTGTCCCATTTTAGGCCATGTATATTCACTACAGAAATTGTGAGAATGAAAATCACGGTTTTTAAATATCCTAACATTTCCAGGTTATCCGTGACAGTGGGAACTCTGAGACATAAACGAAACAATCGGGCGACTGAAAGCAGCAGCGGCTGGTAGAATGTAGCCCGTTCAGAATCTTCCGCGCGAAACGCATTAAGAACGAAGCTTTAGAACGCATCAGCGCGAAACGTTGTTACAAAGTATCAGCGCGCGATTAACAATGAGCAACAATGTATCCATCAGCTCCATTCAGGCCGCCGCGCAGGAAACGCTGGAACTAGGCGCGTCTGTGTGTCAATCTCCACCGAAAAACATTACAAACACACTCACACACATATCTCAAATACACAATAGCGCACTGAATACACTGACCCACAGTCATAAAAACACATCAGCACAAACCTCCTTACATAAGCCAAGCCAGCCGGGAAACAGAGAAACTCGAATCACAATTTCTCCCAAAACTTTTGTAATGGGACTAAAAGAAGTTTGGTTCTTCTCTACTCACCTACTCCATACTTCTCCTTCTTCGTGGGCACCCAGCGCGACATCCTCACTGATGAAGGTGTTGTGAGACGCCCGTGAGTGTTGTTGTCGATATTCCAAATATATATCCAGAGTTTTTCCACACACTTTTTCTTTTCTCTGTAGTATTGGAGAGACTCATCTAGCCGCCATTTTCCACCATCACTGAACTCATGAACCGCGAGGGGGAGATATAAGAAACTTGTTGTCATGTGGGACAGCAGCGTCACCGGACGACCGGTCAGTCCCTCACCAAAAATACCATGATAACTACAATTTACCAATGTACCAAAATACCAGAGTAAAGTAAAAACACAAAAATTATTATTGAACGTGACAAGGTAATTATTATATGAATGTGACAATAAAAATGTCTTTATAATTTATTTTGCTACTTTTTATAGTTAGTTAGTTAGTTAGTTAGTTAGTTAGTTAGGAAATATTAATCATTATATGGCCTGGTTTCACAGACAGGGTTTAGGTTAAGCCAGGATTAGGCCATAGTTCAATTAGGACATTTAAATGCCATTTATAAACGTGCTTTGGAAAATAACATTACTCTTGTGCATCTCGAGACAAAACAAGGGCACTGACATATTTTAAGATCAATCAATGCAAGTTTCTTTCAGTTAAAACAGCCCAGACATGCATTTTAGTCTGAGACTAGGCTTAAGCCTTGTCTGTGAAACCGGGGGTATATGTTTTAAATTATAATCTAAAGACGTTATATTTTGTATGAAAATTGTTTCAATTTTTTCTCAAAACACGACTGTCCCTTAATTGTGCCGTCATTCCTAATGTGACCAACAATTTTTAGTATGTGAGGTCAATATGACTTGTGAAAGGAATATTTTGTACATCATTTGTAATCAAGCTCTAATATTGTCATATTGAACAAAAAATACACATATTTACAGTTCAAAATCATTATTCCAGTCTTCAGTGTCACATGATCCTTCATAAATCATTCTAATATGCTGATTTGCTGATCAATAAACTATTCTGATTGTTATCAATGTTGAAATCAGTTGTGCTGCTTCATATACATTATCATGAACCATGATACATTATAATTTGATACATATCACATGATGTGTATATGTATATTATATATATGTGTGTGTGTGTGTGTGTGTGTGTGTGTGTGTGTGTGTGTGTGTGTGTGTGTGTGCACGCATACATGCATGTATTTATATAAAATCTGAATCTGAACAGAGATCCTAAAGCCACTTTATGGTGGCTTATTGTGATGGAGGAGTCCAGAGTTTTTGCATTTTGAATAAACCATGATGAAACTCCTTGTAATGTCAGTTTCATATGGTCAATTTCTTATAATGTTTTTTATTTTTTATTTTTACCGGGTTCTAAACGGACAGACTAATCTGTTTTCCACTGCTTCTGCTGCATTTTTCGAGTAAAAAAGATTTTGAATCAAAATATGGAAAACAAAATTAACAGCACAGCATAATACATTATGAATCCTCTAATACTCATAACGAGACAATTTTCACTGTCATAAATAGCTGCAGACTGTGGCGACTGCTGAAAATTTGATTATGGGGACCAATTAGAAAAGATTGCTCTGGGATACTGTCTCATAGCCACCGACTTCACTTAATTCCTGCTTTTCCAGAGAAATTATCACTTCGTTTGAGGTTAATTGTTGTTTCTGTGAAAGTATGTTGCTTTGCACACAAACCATCCCCAGATGCTTGCAATTAAAGCTGCTCTGTGGGACAAAGACTGTCTTTTGAATCATTACACTATGCAAAACATTTCGAGAATGAGCCTTTTAGATGGCATCTCTGCATGCAAAGTTTCCACTTCTTTGTTCATTTGTTGTTGTGTTTTGTAGCCTGCAGTTAATGTTTTAAGAATTTGACTAAAACAACATTAAAAGAAGCTCCTGCATCCTTTGTGTTCATCTGAAGCTTCGGTGTAAATGTTAAAGAAATGTGCTTTCATTGTTAGCCCACAGATACATGCCTTTATGAGAAATGAATGATTTATTCTCCAAGTGTAAGCGCTTTCTGGCCCCGCAGCATTGTGTAGAGGCTGTTTAACATTAATCAGTGTATATATAAGAGGCCTGTTGGTTTAGTGCGGACCCTGCCACATTAAACACCTCTCTCTCACTCTCTCAGCCTGAAGATCAAACACTTCATCATCATTACCTAGTGAAACGTTCAGCAGAAAGAGAGATTTTTTGGGTTTGCTAACCCAAGCACCATTATTACTCTTGCTAAAACTAGCAGATTTATTTTTGTTTCATGAAGGTAGCATTAAAAATATATTCTTAATTTATTTTTGTCACTTTTCAAGTTTTTTTTTATGTTTTTATGTATTATTACTTACCTTGTCCCGCACTCTGACTTCTGATCAACAACAAAAAATGCATTAAATAAATAAATAAACTATGAAATCATATCTTGGTCCACTCTTCTTCCAGTCTCTTCCACAGTTCGGTGACTGTAGTGGGTTTCATAACTTTGTCGCCAAGGATTTTCCAGAGATTTTCAGTCAGGTTTAGATCAGAACTCTGGGCCGGCCATTTCATTATTTCAATGTTTTCAGCTTCAAGGGACTGCTTTACCCGTTTTGCTGTGTGACAGGGGGCATTGTCCTGCATGAAAATTGCTGGCTGATTGGGTGATGACCGCAGGGAAGGAGCTGCATGTTGTTGAAGGAGGTTCTGATAAACATTTGCATTCACCTGCCATGTATCTGTATAAGAGGCTCAACTCCTGCTGCAGAAAACATCCCCCAAACCATCACACTTCCTCCTCTACCTTTCACTGACTTCTTTACACACTTTGTGTTCAGTCTTTCAATAGTTTGATGATGAACATAATGTTTCCCATCGGACCCAAATAAATTAAACTTGCTTTCATCAACGAAGTGAACTTTGGACCAGTTCTCCTCTGTCCAAACAGCATGAACATCCTCAGCAAAAGTGAGTTTAGTCTTTTGATTCTTTCTGCTGATGAGAGGCTTGGTCACTGCAGAGTACACTTTCAGTCTGACTTCTCTTAAACGTCGAGACACTGTATGCCGAGACAGATACTTACTCTGTTCAGCGCTGAACTGGCGAGCAATTCCAGCTGCAGCGTTGAACCGATTTCAACAGGATTTAAATAGGATTTGTCAGATGATTAAGGAAATTAGCATGAGGTGCCAGATTAACACCAATAACTTGGAGGTATCTGTAAGTGTTCTCTAATTTTAAATGTAAATATGTACATATATGTATACATACTTTAAAAAAAAAGCTTTTTTCCTAAATTTGAGAGCTGTAAAAGTGATGTTATGATACTTTTTGTTGCTTTTTGAGCTTCAAAGAGCATCATGAACATCTCAGCTTAACATCTCCTAGAGAAGAAATAGCATTAAATAGCTTTGGAACGAAATGAGGGGAGTAAATGCTGACAGAAGTTTTGTTTCAGGGTGAATTATTCTTTTAATTGTTCTCCTGTGCCTTTCTTATTTGTTTGCTCTAAGCCTCTAAGATATTTGACAGCTTTAATTAGGAAATCCCTCCGTAAATACAGAGAGTAAGCCATGCTGAGGCATGAGTCAAGGCCCAAAGCACAGAGAACAAAACAGCAAATTACCCACTTAAAATTAGAAACAAATACCAAATTGATCACAGGAAAATAATGGCTGGGAATAAACATGAAATAGATGTAGAGAGCAGGATAGGCCTGCTTTGATTGTGCGACTCGTAAAAGCTTTTATTTATCTTTTTCTTATCTCTCTCCTCTAATGATAAAGAGATTTCTTATTACCAGCAGAAGAATGCTGACGTGTCCCAACATCAGAGGATTGGACCCGACACCAATCTGCCTTTACATGTTTATTTATACTTCATATCAGTCTTCCCCCTAACGAGAACACGCAGTACACTTTCCCTCTGATACATCATCCACCTGCAGGGGGCGCTGCTAGTTCTGCTCATTGAGTTCAGAATGGAATACTATCATACTACTTACTATTTCTGCAGTATGAATACTCTGTATAGTATGCATTAATTGCTTATACACGGAATATTGACCTTTTTAATCCTTTATTTACTAAAAATGCTAACTAAATCTTTATTTCCAAGGTGCCCTGTAATAAGATTTATAGAAACATTTTAGAAAACATTAAACACTGTGCACAGTGTGCATACTGCAAAAATAGTAAGAGCAGTTTGGTAGTACAGTATACTACACCGAACATAGTATATATATACAGTGTATAGTATGAATATATTATTTATGCACGCAATATTGATCTTAAGACTTTTTTTTATTAAAAATACATTTTTTTATTTCCAAGGTGCCATATGATGAGAAGATTTATAGAAACATTTTAGCAGAAATTACAGACTGTGCACACACAGTATGCATACTGCAAAAAAAAAAAAAAAAACTATGTATATAGTATGCATACATTCTTTATGTGTGCAATATAGATATTTTTAAGACTGTTTTACTAAAAATACTAACGAAATATATATATTTTTTTCAAGGTGCCAAGTTATGAAAATATTTAGAAAAAAACATTTCAGAAAAAAATTACACACTTTGCACAGTGTGCATACTGCAAAAAATAATAAGAGTAGTAAGGTAGTATACTATTTCAAGCATAATACAGTGTATAATATGCCTATATTGTTTATTCCATGCATCTTTTTAAGACTCATTTTTAATTCCAAGATGCCATGCAATAAAATGTATAGTGATATTTTAGTAAAAACTACACATTGTGCACAGTATACATACTGCAAAAATAGTAAGAGTAGAATGTACTGCAAATAGTATGCATATATCCTATATATGCATGATCTTTTGAAGACATTTTTACTGAAAATGCAAACTAAAATTCTTTATTTCCAAGGTGCCATGTGATGAGAAGATTTATATAAACATTTTAGAAAAAAATTACACAGTGTGCACACTATGCATACTACAGAAATGTAAGAACAGTATGGTAGTACTGTATACTATTCTGAACATAATTTTCTTTGTGAGTCCATAGGGCCCGACAGGAAACACAAGAGCCAGCGTAATTACAATAATGATGTAGGTTAGATGCAGTAACCTTAGGGAAAAGCTGCATTTCTGTGTCTCATATGAAGCAAAAAAGTCAATATTCAGACTGAGAAGAAAACGGTGACTATTTAAGAAATCTTAATGTCTTTACTGTGGAAGTTTGTCCCAATTCACACAGCAAAGATGAATCCTCAGTGTGTGAACGGCTTTAAATGTCTATGATTTTACAGATGAATGTAAACATAACGTTAATGGTGAATTGAAGCTGAGCTGAATATTTCAATTAATGTAAAAATTGGCCAGATGTATTGTTTACAGATCAGCATTTGTGTACAGAGCACAGATTGGTGATATAGAGCTATAAAATTATATAATAGCAGTTCAGGTCATTTGGTTTTGGGAGAATTCGATGAGATATATATTATATTAATTATATTATATTATATTATATTATATTATATTATATTATATTATATTATATTATATTGATATATATTATATTATATTATATTATATTATATTATATTATATTATATTATATTATATTATATTATATTATATTATATTATATTATATTGATAGTTGATAATAGACAAATCTGAGCACAGTTGGAGACATTACTGAGACATTATTTTATATTATATTATATTATATTATATTATATTGATAGTTGATAATAGACAAATCTGAGCACAGTTGGAGACATTACTGAGACATTATTTTCTGTGTCTTTTACTTAGGAGAAACATCTGAAGTAAAAGTCTTCATTTTTACTAAACAAAACCCATTAATGCTATTGATGTGTCAGAGATACAATGGATCTTCCACATTAAGATAAGCCAGCTCGTAAACTTCCAGTGAAGCATCATTTGATGTTGTGGTGTGTATAGGTAGAGACTCTTGAGACCCTCATAGAAACCTCTCCTGCTTCGTTCTTTTCAGAAACTGAGAAACAAAAAAATTGCAAAGAAATTTCAGTCAAAAATACACACAGCAGCACCTTCAAAGATATCTCACATGCGATTTCTTTTTCTTACAGGTCAAAGGGCTTTTTTGAACTTTGCAGATGATCCTGAAACAGCAGAACAGACAGGTTGTTTACAGAAACCCCAGGAAAGATCTACAGAACGCTCCGTGCAGTCCATTGTAATAATAATATTTCACATGCGTCTTCACCCTGAAGATGTGCTTTTGTGGACTTGGGAGATCATGTGGGTGTCCCGACACAAACATGAACAGCCTCATTATCTGATTCAACTCCCTGAAGCGCTAATCGCCTGAAGGCAATCACATGTCCTGCTCCAAACCATGGGACAGCAGCAGCTCTGAGTGTGTTACACGATACACTTCTAACCAAGATCTCAGTTTGATTTTCACGGTTTCTGAAGATGTTCTGACTGCTGTTTGCATGTGAAAAACTCACTGATGTAAAGCTAGAGCAACCTGGTTAGTTGCCAGGCAAGGCAAGGCAAGTTTATTTATATAGCACATTTCATACACAATGGTAATTCAAAGTGCTTTACATAAAAGAAATTAACAAATAATAAAAAAAATAATCACAACAATAAAACAAGGAATTTAAAACTTTGAAAATGATTAAAAAATGTATTTAAGAGGTTTAAAATGAATTTAAAACAGTTAAGAATATGATGACAATGATTATACATAAAATATAGTGCAATCAGCTCGGACATTGCACAGTGCTCATTCAGTAAATGCACAGCTAAACAGATGAGTTTTGAGTCTGCTTTTAAATGTGACTAATGTTTTAGCATTAGTCACATTTACCACATAGGGTGTTGCTATGTGGTTGTTATGGTGTTCAGGGTTTTTTTAATGTATTGCTATGTGGTTGCTATGGTGTCCTGATAGGGTTTTTAGTGTATTGCTATGTAGTTGCTATGGTGTCCTGATGGGGGTTTTAGTAAGTTGCTATGCAGTTGCTATGGTGCTAGTGCGCTGCTATGCAGTTGCTATGGTGCATTGATGGGGTTTTTAATGTGTTACTATGCAGCTGCTATGGTGTTCTGAGGGGTTTTAGTGCGTTGCTATGTAGTGTCATATTTTAGTGTGTTTCTATGCAGTTGCTATGGTGTCCTTTGGGGGGTTTTAGTGTGTTACTATGCAGTTGCTATGGTGTTCTGGGGGGGTTTAGTGTGTTGCTATGCAGCTGCTAGTTTTGCTGTTACTTTTCTAAGTGATTTTCAAAGTTTCTTGCCTGGTGGATAATTGGAAACAATCCAATCAATTCATTTTGAAGGAGATAACCGAGTCATATCTAGAGACCAAAATATTACACCAAAGATAGTTAAAAGTTGGAGGTTTTAACTTGGCTAAGTGAGCAACCACCCACTCATTAGCTCGTTAAAACCACCCACAAAATCCATTGCGGCAGTGAGTTTTGCACTAGTTTTGCACTCTGAGAAAATGTTCTAGTTTGCTTTTCCTTTAATTATTGATTGTCCCAAAATCTCGTTTAAATCTAAAGGGAACAGAGCTTTTTCAGTTCTTGGTCCTACACTCTGGAACTCTTTGCCTTTATCCATCAGATCATCCCCTACGTTATCTTCTTTTAAATCATCTCTTAAAACATATCTTTTTTCTCAGGCTTTTGCTTAACTTGAAAATACTTTTTTGTTTTGTTTCTGTTTGTTTCTTTGTTTGGTGATGTCTTGCATTACTTATTGTATTATTTAATGATTTCAAATTTTATATTGTCTTAATGCTTTTGTTAGTTGATTTTTCTGATGTTTTGGTTGTGCAGCACCTTGGTCAGCACTTACTACATAAATAAACTTGACCTGTTTGGTTATTTGTTTGGTGATGTCTTGCATTACTTATTGTATTATTTAATGATTTCAAATTTTATATTGTCTTAATGCTTTTGTTAGTTGATTTTTCTGATGTTTTGGTTGTGCAGCACCTTGGTCAGCACATACTACATAAATAAACTTGACCTTGACCTTGACCTTTAACAAAAAACACTGAAAGAGAAGAAAATGCATGTAGTACAAAGTGTAGAGTTTATCCAGATAATGCTTTTTCACTTTAGGTTATCTGTGTTAAACTAAACACTCCTTTGTGACTACAAGACGAATGTTAAAAGCATCTCTGAGAGTAAACAAAACAACTCCAAGCCAACATGTCCAGGTTGAAAAAGGGGGTATTTGCTGGCTGCTAGCAAACACGCACACACACACACACAGACACACACATCTCTCTTCCAGTGAAAAATAGGAGTTGTTCTGTAAGTCTTTTGTTCGTTCAGACTAGCACACACATTTATAGTCATGGCTGAGAGGAGACGGCACCAGTGGCAACTCTTCACACCACAAGAGAAAGAGACATGGAAGGAAAGCTGGGATTGTCTCAGTGCTATTGTCTCTTGAAGTCAGATTGTTTCATCCTCTTCAGAGCCGTGTGACGCAGGTAAAGTGTTCTGCTAATTGTGCACGCTGTCATGTCAACTTGTTGAGTATTGGCGAATTTAAGTGAGTTTGTGTAGGATTGTATTGACTAAGCAGTCTGAGCTCAATTAGGATGTCACTGTAAAAAATCTATGAAACTATTTGCCAAAAGCAATAGAAAAAGCTGAAAACAGCTCAGAGAATTTATATTTTTAAGGTGTTTTGGTGTATTTTTTACTGGAAAACAAAAGTGGACATGCTTGTATGTTCATTTTATGAGAAAACAAGTCAGCAGCTGCCCGTATTTGAGAGGGAAAAAAGCATAACAAGGAACACAAAATTAATAGCTGTGGCTCCTGACGATATATTGAGGTCTTAAGAAGCGAAACGATCGGTCTGTGCAAGAAACCGGTTCACAAACGAATCATTCTTTTGAACCAGTTCTTTTTAGAGAACTGAAAGAACCAGTTCACAAGATTGGACTGAGCCATCTAAAACAGTTCGTGGCTTGAGCAGCACAGATCTACAAGTTACATGTTCATTAGTGGGTGTTTTAATAATATAATTGTGTATATGTTATGTCATTGCATGATTACATAAACGAACAATTGAATTGAACCAGTTCATTGAAATGAACTGTCTAAAAAAAAAAACAGTTTGTGGAAAAGAATGAGATTTCCCCATTTGCCTGAGACACTGGATTACAGGTTATAATGTTGTAAATAATTTTCAGTTTCTTGCACAGACAGATCGTTTCGCTTCTTAAGACCTCAATATATATTGTCAGGAGCCACGGGTATTCATTTTGAGTTGCCTGACATTCTCAAAAACGGGATGATATTTTACGAATCACCAAGGACCACATTTTCAGCTAAAAACCTCTTTACTGTTCTACTCAAGAAAATAAATTACCTTCGTCTTGGCCTGAGTGCGAGTAAATGAACAGCAAAGTTTCATTTTTGGGTGAACTATCCATTTAAGATCCATTTTCAGTGTCTTTCTCAGAGTTTATTATGGAGGATGTGAAGCCTGAGGGCTGGCGGCAGCTACTTCAGCCCCATGGTGCAGTTGGCAGAAACAGCACGAGTCTCCTTCGCAGGTCCTCATCATGGAAGAGGCCTGGAGAGCGGGGTTATTACGAGGGCCCTGCGGCGCAGGTGAATGAGCCCCCTCGTGGACCTCGTCCATTGAGCTGCATAGAGGGTGACAGGATGGACAAATGGCTTCAGACGCTGGAGAGACTCCAATCACGTCGGCTTCGGAATCAAATACCTCCGTTTGTGGACCGGACGGTATCGATGAAGGTTCTCCCAAATGAGACAGCAGGAAGTAACCCGCCGTGTCCTGATGTTTCCTCTCTTCGCAGGAGGAATCAGACCCCTAGCGTCTGTCCCAGTGTGTGTGAAAGCTCCTTGAGCAGCCTGGAGTCTGTTCACATTAAAGCTGCTCCCACTGGAGAAAGATCTCAGTTCTGTGCTCTCGCTCCGGTTCGCTTCGGCTGGCTACCCATACAAAGACACGTGAGACTGACGGTCATCTCTGACAACCGCCATGACAATAGCAGGTGCCAGGTAAGAAAGAGTAATAGAAAAGGGAAGTGATGTCACAGGAAGTTCAGAGTAGCGTACTATTTTCAGAGAACTTTTTCAGATTTTTCTAATGCATTTATAGCATTTTAAAATTGTATTTAATTATTTTTTGTTTTTATTTATACACACTCACACACACACACACACACACACACACACATATATATATATATAATTTACATATTTCATTTATTATTAATAATAATACTGTAAGAGTTCTAATGCATTTGAAGTATTTTTTTATTATATTTATTCATTTTTATTAGTTATTTGTTGTTTATTTATATGCTTTTTTATTTACTTATTTTATTTTACTTTAATTTGCCTGATTTTTTATTAGCCTGGACTAAAGACATCTTTGCTCAAAATTAAATTCAAAATTCAAAATAACTTTCCAAGACTGGATGCCACTTGCAGAATTAGACATGCAACGTAATGAGGTCATGTGAGAACAATGTACTACTGTACTAACATAATTTATCATTAATGGTGCTTGCTAAAGCATTCATCACTGTGACTACGGCTCATATTTATGTTTAGTGAGTTGAATGATTCCTCAAATCATGAGTCTTGTTGGGAGAGATGTGCTGTTACTTCTCTAACCAATAATGGTGGCAGAAAATGTAACAGTCCAAATATATACTGCATTCTGTTTCCCACACTTAAAAAGCCAGTATACACTGTCCAGTATGCAGTATTCTAATATTCAGTTCTGACAAAGAGAGTTATAAATGATTACTTTCTGAATAATTTTAAAGTGTCCCTTGATAATGACTTTTCTGCTCTTTGGAGAGGAAAATTGTTCTTGCATAGTAATCCGACTATCAGATATCCACTAAATCATTGAGATTCAGCCTTCATTTTTTACATTTCAGAATGTTGCCGTTTTTAAATGAAAATAAGATTAAAAATGTAATAAAAAATGATCTGTGGGAGTTTTGTAAGACAGCTCCACTGTATCACACAAATTGTACAGTATAAAACTTTTTTGCCCAGAAGTTCAGATTGAATGAGTCATCCAGACTGAAGATAAAAGCCTGCAGAGTCCCAGACTTTCTGCCACCACTGTACACCGCACAACAATCACTCTCACCTCTACTGGGAGCAAACCCCAGAAATGAACAGCCAAGCACTCAGACCTGATTTACCTTAGTGCTAGCTGATGTCAGAAAGAGAGAGAGCAATAGAAAACTGAAAGGAGGGAAAGAGAGAAATCTCTGGATGACTGTCAAGTATGTGAACTTCATGCAGCTGTCTGGGTGCTGCACAAAGTCAAAATAAAACCACTCTGTCAGCAGGTGCTTGGATCCATTCGGAAAAGATTTAGGAACGAATAGATCCAACCGCATCTGAGCCAACAACAGGATCACAACAGTGCCGCAGGGCCCAGAGGATAGAAGCAATTCCAAAAGCATTTGTGAATACTCAGATCTTTCTATTGTTTCATCTGTCATATATCAGTCATTTTATGTTTAAGCTTTAGTAGTATTTGGAAACTTAAAAGAATAGTTCACCTAAAAATGAAAATTAGCTGATCATTTACTCATCCTCAGGCCATCCAAGATGTAGATGAGTTTGTTTCTTCATCAGATTTGGAGAAATGTAGCATTCCATCACTTGCTCAGCAATGGATCCTCTGCAGTGAATGGGTGCCATCAGAATGAGAGTCCAAACAGCTGATAAAAACATCACAATAATCCACAAGAAATCCACACCACTCCAGTCCATCAGTTAATGTCTTGTGAAGAGAAAAGATGCATGTTTGTAAGAAACAAATCGATCAAGATGTTTTTAAACTTTAAACTATTGCTTCTGACTAAAATTAGAATCCATAATAACACTTCCTCCAGTAAAAAAGTTAATCTCCTGTTGTCCTCTCACATCAAAATCCACCCGCATATTTGTTTAGATCTGTTTTGGACTGTTTTTGCTTGTAAATGGTGCTTGTGCATATTTCTTTCCTGACTCAGGCGAAATTACTTTTTAACTGGAGAAAGCAATATTATGGATAGAGGACTCATATTTTATCCGGAAACAACAGTTTGAAATTAAAAATTATGGATTTGTCTCTTACAAACACGCAGCTTTTTGGCATCACAAGATGTTAGTTGATGGACTGGAGTGGTGTGGATTACTTGTGGATTATTGTGATGTTTTTATCAGCTGTTTGGACTCTCATTCTGACGGCACCCATTCACTGCAGAGGATCCACTGGTGAGCAAGTGATGCAATGCTACTTTTCTCCAAATCTGTTCTGATCAAGAAACAAACTCATCTACATATTGGATGGCTGGAGAGTGAATACCTTTTCAGCAAATTTAAATTTTTGGGCGAACTATTCCTTTAAATCAAACTTGAAATGTCTCAATGGCAAACTGAGTGGCGCATGCTTTCAAACACTGCAGGACCTGTTATCTAATGAAATCACATTCATGTTATCTGTCTTTTCTACATCTAAAGTCTGTGTGTGTTCTTTTAGCAGAAACTGAAGTCTCCCATCACTCCAGTGTTGCTCAGCACTCCTGCCAAACTTAGCGGACCAAGACCAAATGGTGCGTATTGACTAAGACGGCATATGAAATTTCTGAACGAACAACTTGGCAGAGGGCACCGGTGAATTATGTTTGGAGGTTTGAGCTGTACTCAGTGGTGGTATAAAATACCATTATCAGTAAATTCAGTGAATTGCTTCATGCAGAAATCCGAGTTGTGTATATAATTAATGTTTCTAAAGTTGCACTATGAAAGATTTTTGGGGTAAAAAAATGAACAAAATGGCATTATTGAATGAGTACATGAAACAATCAGTGTTCTGTGATACTCTGTGGTATGACAAAATAATGATTTATATTAGGAGCGGTTTGGGTCGGATTTGCCAGGAAATTTCAGGCATATCCTATTCATTACTGTATGATTGCCTCATGTCTGTACACTCAAAAAAATAAATCGTTGGTGCAACTTAATTTAATTATGACACACATTTCCACGCATTTGAATTATGTTATCTCAACTTAATCAAGGCAAATAGAACCCAAAAGCAAAGTGCTCCTGCTGCTGCTTTTCTCTCGGGTCTGTCAGCAGGTGATGAGCGTATAATGATGCTGCCGCAGCGTCACTGTAATTACAGCCATGAGAGCAGGGCCGAGTCAAGGGGAAGGAGGAGGAGGAGGGAGGCAGCGGTGCAGGAACGAGGAGCACTTACTCGTCCATGAGTGTTTACAACAGAAATGCTTGGGAATTTCTCTCTTTTTCTTTTTCTTTTTTCTCACCAGCTCCAGATGGTGTGAGACTCTGACAGGACATGAGTGCCATGCTGATCAGTGTGTGTGTGTGTGTGTGTGTGTGTAGGCTGTTCTTCGGTTGTAAACACAGAATGAGTGACTAAGGGTCAATGACAGACACTTGCTGCCTGTCGCTCTGGATCACACTGTGTTGCCAGAATCCCAAAACAGTGATGGAAAAGAGATGAATTCTGCTTTGATTCTGGAGAAAATTGAATGATTTTGAAGGGAATTAAAGAAAAGTGTTGGGAAAATCCATTTATTATCCATTATTATTATTATTATTATTATTAGTAGTAGTATTGTAAAGTCATTCAGTTATTATTATTACTAAAATATTAAACAAAATTAGAAAAATTACTATTGTGATATTTTACAGTAAAATTGTAAATCAACGTGGTTATAAACTAATAATAACAATAACAATGGTTTTGTAAAATAAAATGTTAACTATTAATATTATTATATTTTTATTTTAATAATTATAATTATTACTAAATTAAATTATAATGAATGAGAAATATTACTATTGCAATATTTCACTTTAAAATAAATTGAGTATTTAAGAACATACATTTTATTTTACAGTACAGTCTTAATTTCTTCATTTTCTTCATTTTTTTTTTTTTGCGGAAAACTGCAGGGGGCATGTTGTGTTTCCAAAAATATTAGTATATTAATAATAATTCATTTTATCGGTCATGTGCTGTTCTAAAATATTCAACTATCCCAAGGCTTTATGAGTGACTCAACCAATGGCGTTTGTCAGGGGCGTGGCTAGCTCATGGATGACCAATAGCAGATAGGAGTGTTATATGGTGATGCTCGTGAGACAAAAATTACACAATTCAGCTTTAATTTTGATCAATAACAATTTGTTTCTACCACAATTCTAAATAAACGCCCTCAACTTGGAAAGCCAAAGCTTCTCAGAGTTTCCCACTGGTAATTACAACAGCGTGATATGATGTAAATACGATGCAGAACCTGACACACAATACCTGAGCGGTTGACAAGAGTGTGTGCCGCTCTGTCCCGTGAACCGGGAGCATGCTGGGAAAATAGCTGCCTGTCAGGTGTTAGCTGCCAGTGTGAAGTGCGATTACTTGCCCTAAAAAAACAACGGCAAGAAATAGTTAGCTTGCCACCTTAGTTGTCAGATGATGCCATGACTGCATCTCCATGGCAACGCTGACAGAGAACGATCCATCACAGCCGGGTGGCGCGGCGACTGTCTGTCAGATTAAAATCTCTCCCGCTCGCTCGCTGTCTCCCTGACACCTGTAAGCGATGCAGTCTAAGCAGGCCTCTGTTGACAGTGTAAACACACACAACAGGAGGATCGGCCTTATTGTGACACAGGAGTGGCAGGAAACGCCGCTGGATTTATATCATACGCACAGAGACACACTTTAGTTGGCATTATGTTCCATTTCTCAATGAAAAACACGGAAAATGCAACTCAACGTGGACTTTTCTTGTTTTATTCAGACAGGGAAGCTGCGAGGCCTGAACCTGTAGGCTTCAGATACTGGAGGACACCTGAAAAAACACCATCCGTCCTCCATCAGGTGAGACTAGTTTGCTTTATGTTTTGTTCTCACTGTCTTAATTATATTATTTTAATCATTTAAATATGTTCGTCTGAAATACTCAAAACCCAGCAGGCAGGTGTTATTGAAGTTTCAACAATCTCATGTATCATAAACTATGCATGCACCTTTCAGAAAAATGATTATTATGCAGTACAATTTCTGTTTGGGGTCAATTTGACACCAGCAGATACAATTGTAGAACAATACAATAAAATAAATCAAACTAAAAAGCTTGCAGAAGTGTATTTCTGAAGTGTGCTCTAGTCAGATCATGTGGAAATCCAATGCATTTATTCATGTTTTATATCTTGGGTCTCTGAGAGCCAAAACAGAAATAATGAAACATTTTTGGCCACATAAAATGAGTTATGCTGTAATTTTGCTTAAAATCAGAAAATGTCACCCAGTATGAGCCTGATGCTTTAAAGTTAAATATTTTTTCACGCTATTAAAATGGGCATTGGGTCTCTCAACCCCCAAACAGAGAGACGCCTGTTTGTTGCCCTACTTATTATAAATACAAAATTGACCCAAAAGACACTGCTAATATAGATTTGTATGATTATATGCTTCATAAAGCCTTGCTGCTCTTGATAGAAACGTGTGATTCAGAAGCACATGGTTTGAATAATGCCAGTGTCTATTTACACTGAGTGCAAATAGCCAACCTTGTTGGCAAAGGCTATTTTCACCAACTCCACCCGTATTTCTCAGATATTTTACAATTTTGTACAAACGTAATTTTGTATTATCATTATTCTTTTAAAATTTGTAACTAATTTTAAACATTCTCAAATTTAAACTTTTTTAAAGAGGTCTCTTCTGCTCACCAAGGATCCAATTATTTGTTAAAAAAAATACAGTAAATATAGTAATATTTTTAAATATTATAGCAATTTTAAATAACTGTTTTCTATGTGAATATATTTTAAAATGTAATTTATTGCTGTGATCAAAGCTGTATTTTCAGCATCATTACTCCAGTCTTCAGCGTCACATGATCTTCAGAAATCATTCTAATATGCTGATTTGAGCTCAAGAAACAGTTCTGATTATTATCAATGTTGAAACAGTTGTGCTGATTTATATTTTTGTAAAAACCATGATGCACTTTTTTCAGAATTTTTTAATGAATAGAAAGTGAAAAGAACAGCATTTATTTGAAATAGAAATTTAATGCATCCTTGCTGAAATACAAGTATAGTGTAGAAACCTATTTAACAGTTTAGCATGTTTAAATCCATTTGATTTTTCAAAATCAATCAGTGCATAAAATAAAGTATGCAGATCCGGTCTGGGCCCAAGTTGCTTTTCTATGCGAGCATCTGCTAAAGGAACATACTGTAAGTGTAGTGCAAGTTGTGCGGATCTGAAGAGGTAATATAGATGTTCACAAAGCACAGAAGCGCTGTGCTTCTGTTCCTCAGCAGTCTTTCATTAGAAAACTGTAAACGCTCTTTAAAAGCGTTTTGTAATCAGTTACATGCATAATTCCAGATGACCTACACACAAATCAACCTCATTGGGACGAGCAGTTGCTCTGAATTAAGCTGAACACTGTACGGATCATTTCTATCAGATAAATGTGTTCTCTGAATAAATCTCTTTCTGTGTCTGTTGATGTGCTGCTTATGGGATGTTTGCTCCAGGCAGCTTTTCTGCATCTCTCTAATTTTTATTCTGTCCTTTTGTTTAACTTTTTACCATTTTATGTCCCCGATGGGAAATTGTGGGGCTGAAGAAAGAATAAACTGTTTCGGTATCTACAGAAATGCTCCTTCTTTTTCTAAAGACAAAATTACACCACAACTGACTCTGTTCTTTCTTCATGCATGTTCCTGGTCGTATATCAATTGGATTTATACAGATGTATAAAATCAAGTTCTCTCCTATGTTTTTTTTTTTCTAGTTTAAACATCCAGTTTTACACTCAAATATGAAATATTGCAGATGTAATATTGGTTATGCCATTTCATGGAGGTACAAGAGCAAAGTGAAGGTACTTTGATATATATACACCAGATAAGAAGAAAAAGATAAGAAAAAATAATATTTTGTATTCCTAAAAAATACTTCTTAAGAAAGTTCTTAAGTTTAAAAATACAAAGCATACATCAGATTCTAATCTCTTTGTAGTTTGATTAAATGACATTCTTTAGTTTCTAGAGTCAATGCTGAGTATTTGGAGTCACTGGAAGAGTTTTTGGAATCAAAGTTATTTTTTTTGTACTTATATAAAGAGTTTTGGAGTCAGGAAAGTGTTTGAAACCAGAGGTTTTTGATATAAATTTTATTCTGTCTTTTTGCTTTAGTTTTTACAATTTTTCTCTCTATTCTAAAGACAACATGAACTCAACATTTTTCAAAATGTTCTTTCTTAATGCATGTTGCTGGTCTTATATCAGTTGGATTTATATACTATTTATATATCGAATCATCTACATTTTTTTTTATAGTTTAAACATCCAAATTTACACTCAAACATGAAATATTTCAGAAGTTAAATTGGTTATGAATATCATTCCATGGAGGCACCATGGTACTTTGATATATACCATGGTACATGACCTGTTTTTTTTTATGTTCATATGCACAAATCTCTATTTTGTCCATTCAGGCTCTTTGAAAGTAAGGCATTCCTTTTTAAAAGATTAAAAAACTTCTGTGATTCTCGTAATATAATAAAGAAGTGCCCCGAATTCCAACTTAACCGAATTGCCCCCAAAACTGATACGGTTGCTATGGAAACGGTGGAATGCACCAGTTCAGAATGATGCGAGTTGTTACAATGTGGATTCCGAAAGCATTTCTGTGCATGCAGGAGGCAGAAAAAACCTCTTTCATCCACACAAATCCCAATTCAAGGGATTTCATTTGTTTCCTTGCAGGCTTCAGGATCTGTGAGCTCCAAGGGAGGACGAAATGGATCGCAAACCTGGAATCCAAAAGCCGAGATGGACACGGGCCATGCTGGACTTCATCCTGTGTTTAGAGATCCCACACGCAGGCGTGGAAGTGCACCGGAGTCCTTCAGCTCCTCAATATCATCCATCACTATCACTTCCAGGAAGGTCACACAGATTTCCAAGCCTTTGTGTCCGGCGATGAATGACCTCGCCGATAGACGAAGAAAAGCCTTAGTGGTCAAAGTCACCGAACAGAGGACGAAAAGCACCACCAGCCGGCCCATCGTCTCGACCTCTGGCTGTGATCATGAAGAGATCGACCACGATGTGGTACTGAGGAGAAAGACAGCCATTGTGAAAATGACCGAACAGAGAGAGCGTTTCAGTCCATCACAATACAGACACAGCTACACTGAAGGACTCAACGAAGCCCAGTTAACGAATGAATCTAAACGGATGAACCAAACACTAACTATATCTTTAGAGCCAGGAGGAAACCAATGGAGGTCCCAGCACAGATCTAGCCTGTCTCTTTACCTCAACAACCCAAATACTAGCAGCACAGCAGGGGAGAGTGACACCAAAAAACACAAGCCACCTCGAAGGCCTCTCAGCTGTGACGCAAGCTTGTTTAACTGCACAGAGCTTGGCACTAATGCAGTTACACATCCAGCGTTTCACAACAAGAGCTCTCCTGTTTCCCAGAAGACAAATATTGACCTTGCTAGTTCCAGCAGCAGCGAAGCAAGAAGGCGCTCGGCCTCCGGTGGCGAGGACAGGAGCGCAAGGAAAGAGCGATTGGAGTGGGATCGAAGGCTTGAGGAGCGAGAGGAACCTATTTCAGGAATCAAACCTCTCACGCTACTAAAAGCAGCAGGTAATAGCAGAACCTCTGTGGATATTCGGCGGTAGATGTACAAGAACATACTGTAAGCTGAGGTCGCGCGGCGCTTCTTTGATGTATAATGGATGAGTATTATCGTGTGAGAGAGCAGAGGTTTTTAATTGAAGCTTTTCACGGCAGATATGCACGGTAGCCATGGACTGCCCTGAAATGAGAGATTTCTCTGCTGTCTCTCTCTTTCTGTCTTACGTTTTCTCATCTTTTCATTTTCCCACACATCTCTTTGCATGCATAATCTATTTCTACCCTGCTTTCAATACCGGTTTTTGAGCTTCCGTGGGAATTTATAACTGCTACACACAGAGAGAAATCTGACAGCTGCCGAAATACATGCATACACACAGGTTTAACTATCTGAGGACATGCATAGATGAATATTGTTTGAAATGAAGTCATTTATAATTAGTTCAGACTAATTCACACCTCTAAAAGTAAACACTTAGAATTTTTACATGAAAAAATGCTTTTTACTTTATATGCATTTTGCTTTGTTGATTTTTATTTTTTAGGACATTTTAGAGGGATTTTCCCCTTGAAATTTAGGATTTTATAATGAAAAAAAAAACTTTTTAAAAAACAAAATGTTTTAAAAAACATTTACAGAATCTATCTATCCATCCATCCACCCATCCTTGCAGTGCATTTGTGTTCAGTCTTTGTATTTGAAAAATCATTTTAAAAATAAATGTATTTTCAATAGTAATGTAATGTTTTCCAGATAACATTTTAATACTTTTTATTTTGTTTTAGAAAAATTACATTATAAATATTTATTTATATTTAATAATATGTTTCATAATTATTACATTATTAAATTAAATAATTAAGTTATTAAATTATTATTAATCCCTCAAAAAGGGTGTCATTATGTAAGTTTTAATGAAACAGGCAGTGTGATTGGAGAGCAGACAACTCTTTAAGCTTTTGAATGCTTTCGCGGTACTTTGATGTCATAAGCCCGATCGGTCTGTGCAGCGCCGATGCACCTCGAACAAGCCTCTTCACTGCCTGTTTAGCCCCGCCCACCGATTCTACATCACAGCCTGTCTAGCTCCGCCCACCGATTCTACATCACAGCCTGTTTAGCTCCGCACATGTACTGTACGTAGTGTAAATAACGAGAGAGGCAAATGCAGGTCTACACAGAAACAAACGATAAAGATGCTCCGAAGACAACAAGACGCGGTTCAGTGCCAAACTGTGGAAAAACAGTCTTTCCTTCGCCTTCCTTCTGATCCCAACATTAGGAAAGAGTGGATGAACTTTATTTTTAATGAAGATCCGGACTGGGTCAGTAAGAAAACTGTCCTTTGTTCACTTCATTTTACCTCGGATTAGTTTACAAACAAGGCACAATTCGACACATAATTTTCAGAAAGATTGAAACTAAAAGACGATGCTGTGCTGAATATATTGGATCAGACAGTAATGTCGCAGTGTGAGTAACTGTTTTTATTATGTGCTCACTATTGCTCTGTCTGTTATTACAGATCGTTTGATATGTACTGAGTATTTATGCATCAACCATACACAACTATTAGCCAATCACAGCAGTTTTCACGTGATGTCACACCCTTATAGGAACGCCCACCTGGCGGGCAAAACACCGAATCATTAGGTGCGTTCGACTTCATGCAGCACCGCGCAGACCGATCGGCGGCTGGCTTGAAACAGTGCATGCCGGTTAGAAATTTAGTCCGACTTGAACCGGTGCCGACGCCACATCACTGTCACGTGTGGCATCAAAGTACCGCGATAGCGTTTCGAGAGCAGCCGACTGACTCAGCTGGTGCAGCTTTTTCAGAGCGACTGCAGGAGTGCTGATGACCACACAGCTGTTTCACGATTGGCCAAATTCACCACATGACAATAATGACGTGTGTTTCTAACATCTTCAAATCCAATACTGCTCATAAATCTGTGTTTTTAGAACAGTAAAAGCTTTTTTACTGTAGTCGCAATGTTATATTGAGTCACGTTTATCATGAAAGCATATACCCCCACTTTATTAGTATTTAAATAGTATATATTCACGTTGAACTTTATTCTTGAACAGATGGCGCTGTATTAAGCAGTATATAAAAAGTGTTTCTGTTGCTCATGAAAACGTTTCTGAAACGTCTGTGTATTTGACAAATATTGCATTTAATTCACTTCATCTGTGATAGAGTATGCAAACACCGCGTGAGCGTCACTAACGGGAGCAGAAATGTCCAGCTTGATGGCTCCGTTTTTCAACTCCGCCCCCGACTGTAAGCGGCTACTCTCGTTGATCGCCGTCTGTAGCCGTGCTTCAAGTCGAACGCACCTATTAAGCGGATTGCGTTCATATTCCGGCCTCATCTGCTTGCCTATGTAAACTATGCAACATTAATATAGAGAATATTACTGTTTTAAATATATTAAGGCACTTTTAAGTTTTTTTACAACGTTTTTGTCGCACTGTTTAATGATTGAAATATTGCCGCGGGTGCTTAATATGGATTGCAAATGGCCAAAACTTGCATTTTGTTCACATACCTTTGTTTTATTCTTTTGAGAGGTGATCTAAATATTTGCAGCTGTGAAACAGATGGAAAATTGACATGCTTGTCCTGCAGTTCTATGGATGTTTTCGAGCCGGTCACGTGACTGAAAGCTATGAATTCAAACAGAGCGTTGCGTTCTGATCAGGGGTCAAAACAGGACAGAAAATAGCATGCAAAAATCTTGATAACAATATAAGTGGACCTCAGAGAACAGTACAAAATAATAAAAAAAAGGCAGTTCATGACCCCTTTAATAAATATAATATAATGTAAGAGTTTGTTGGAGCTCCTTACTCCAGTATTTGCTGTAGCTGTCCATAGACCAAAAACAAATTACAAGCAAATATGTTAATGCAGACCAAATGCACTCTCTGCATTCTCTTGTTTAACTGCAAGTATGTCAGTACTTTAACTAACAGTAGTTTTGGCCTAGCAGAACTATATATCATTCTGCCACAGAATGTAGCATACTTGCATTACTTACATTTCTGAATGCAGCAGCAAAATCCCGCTTGCATAGCCGGAAGCATTTGCATTCTGACACTTGTGTGCAGTGTGTTTCAGGCCTAGTAGAGACTCTGGATGATGCACAGTCTCTTTGTTCTCAGATAACTCGGCTGATCTGAGCGCAGACGCCGTCCTGGCCCTGAACGCCGCTGCGGTTATCGCCAACATAAAGCTGCAGGCCCAGCAGAGACGAACTACATCCCACACAGCAACAGCAGGTACCTGATCTCTCCTGACCTTTGGCTTCATCAAACACAAACTTCACTTGAAACACACTGACATTTAACAGGAGGAGAGGATTTTATGTAGACAACAGAGAGAGATTGATGTCTTTAAACTCTGGACATGTTGGCATTAGTGCAGCTCAACACACAGTTGGAGTTTTTCCTTCATTCGTGAGCTGCAGAATATCTGCCTATGCTGAGCATTACAGATTGAGGTTTCATGACTGAATATTGTTCCTCTTTATCAGTGTGTTTAACAGAGGTTAGAGGGCAAAATGAACACAGAGAGCTCAAAGAAGAGGCTGCTGGTGCTAATGGAAAGGACAAAACTCGTCCAGCAGAACAATATGTGAATTTTGTCCAATTTGAGTCAGAAAATGACCTTCGTGAAACTGCTTTGGCTCCACTGTCACTTAGCGTGAGTTACTCTTCTCTCTTCTGTTGTTTGCAGGTACTTCTGTACCAAAGTTATGTTCGTTTAGTTATGTAAACGAGGACATGCAATAGATGTCTTCAGATAAAGCCATTTATAATTACTGTAGACCAACTCAAACCCGACCTCTAAAAGAAAATATTTTAGAACTTAAAAAGGCCATTATTTACTTCAATTGATTTGGCCCTTTTAGTACATTTCAGGGTATTTTAGGATTTCAGGAATTTTTTATCATTTATTTATCATTTATTTTTTATCATTTGCAGAATTCTAGTTGGAAATCATGACAATTTTATTATCAAAGCCATATATTTTTTTAAAGGGGTCATATGATGCGATTTCAATTTTTCCTTCTAGGTGTTAATCTCTTTCCTTGCAAAATACATTTGTATTTTACAAATTATTTTATAAATGGATGTATATTTATTAATAATAAATTCCATATAGTATTGAAATAATACATTTTTTACTTTAGCAAAATGACCATTTTAGTTTCAATTTTAATTTCATTTTTTTCCCTAGGAAAATATTTTTGCTTATAGAAAATGCATTTTAAACTGGTCAACCAGCTAATGACCTTCTTAGACCAGTTAGAAACCAGCTATCATGTTCCAAACACAGCTGCTATCTTAAAGTCACCATTATATTTCCATTTAACTCGTTACTGTCTAGGAGAAATAACTGAAATGTCAAAGAGATCTCATTTGTGATTTTACTGACACAGCTTTGAACATCTTGATTTCTGAGTCAGATTTTAAATCTCAACTTTGAATCGAACAGCTCTTTCGGTCCTTTATTGAAAGTTGCTGTGTGTGCAGGAGGCTTTAGTGATCAGACGGCCTGATTTCATCCAGCGCTCGCAAGCCAGAGTTCGAGCCCTGGAGAGGAGGTCGCAGGAGAGGCAGAGCTCCCACAGCTCACCGCAGACACCTGAGAGCGGAGGTGAACTATCATGACATTCATACACGTTCAGATGCAGTCGAAATGAACAACACTTTCAGGTCCTCAATATTCAGACAGACTCTGTTGATCAAATCAGCATCTGAAATGAGAGCAGGGATTGTTCAGAACCCTGGAGAGGATATCAGTGGCTGTTAAAAGACTGGAAATATCGCCCCCATCTGAACATTGTTAAAGCTACATCACTACCATTAGACTTGCTTTAGGTGTTTTAGCAATATTATAAAACGCAATACTGACTCTGAATTTAATTGATGAGTCATGTTTAAAGATGTTGCAAAATTACTATTATTATTATTATTATTATTACAAGTAAATAGATTAACACTTTTCAAATAAAAATGTTTATTTTGTTTTATTTGCTATATTTATTATTATTATTATTAAAATTATCAAACATATATTAATATATATATACCAAATATATAAAAATTAAATTATAAAAAATATAAAATTATAAATAATTTAAAATATATTAATATTGTTGCATCAATGTCACCATATTATTATTATTATTATTATTATTGCATATATATAATTTCCATATTTTAAGCTGCTTTTTTAGAGAACTATTCACTCAAGGTTATACCATACACTGATTTTATCAAAGTTAATGGTGAAAAAACCAACCCAAGTGGTTTAGCTGTATGTCTAGATGCTGTAGTTTCTCTGCCTGTGCTCCAAATATTTAAAACCATCAAACCTGACCAGTAGAAACCAGTTTGACGGCCAGCTGAGAACAGCAACCCACATTAGGCTGGTTTAAGGGTTCTTAATTGCGATAAAATCTCTGTAACACATGGCCTCTCGTTGTTTAATGCGGCGCACAGACAGAATCTGAATGGCTGTAAACATGGACAGCTGAATGCATAATCAGCTTAGACAAAATATTACATAAACATGCAAAGGTATGTGTATAGCTTAAATAACAGCTGTCGGAAATCTGTGGCACTTTTTGCATGCATAAATTCAGTGTGGGCCTGATTATTCCTGTATGTATCTGCAGAGGATATATTGTAAACAGAAAGCTTGCTTCTTGTAATTTTTCAAAATGAGACTTGATTGTAGATTAATAATAAAAGGGTGCACCAATTTATTTTCAGATTTTTGGGGATCCATAACAAGTTGATGTTCTATGATAGTTAATCATAGATTCTGCTCTTCCTTCAATATGATTTTGTCATTAAATTAGAGTTTACCTATGCAGAAACCCCATTTATTGTGTGTGTGTTTGTTCTGCAGAAAGCCTTGTGAAATCCAGAAGCATCATGGGAAAGAGTCTACAGCTGTGGTCCAGGAGGTAAAAGAACATGCCAGTTCCTGTTTTGAGAAACACATTTCCTGCTCTATTTGTCTTTCAGACACACACACACACAGATGCATCAGTGCTATCTGTATTGAAGGTGTTGTGTGTGTCTGTGCAGCCGCAAGGTTTTGCTGCCCTGATTGTGCTTTTCACAGCTTGTTTGTTTTGCTGCCGCTGAATGAAACCTCATCCGATTAGATCTGGTCTCACTGTGCTTCCGAATTAAAGCTCCCTGATGCACGACTGGATGGATTCTGCACGAATGAGTGCCTGTGTTCAGAAGTTTGATTTAAGCCGCTGGTGCGGTGTGTGACTGAATAACACGGGCACTTATGTCAGATAACGGTGTAAATATTCACTCTTTATTTCTCAATTCTGACTCTGATATATTCTGATCTCAGAAAAGATCAACACAAATATGATATATTCTTTTTCTTTTGATTAAATCTTTGCTTCTTGTTTCTTTTTTTAGATAAAAGTTCATAGAAAGAGAGACCAGACTATCAGAGAGACTCAAATGTGGATTTTTGTAAAATTGCCAGTAAGAAAATACCAGTAGCAAAACACCCTAGCAAACGCGCAGAATGCCCCAAAACACCCTAATAACCACCTAACATACCCTAGCAACCACCCAGAATACCCCAAAACACTGTAACAACCACCTCAAATACCACCATAACCCCTAGCAACCACACAAAACAAACCAACAACAATCTGACAGCCCCCCCCAGAATACCCTAGCAACCACCCTGAATACTTAAAATACCTTAATAACCACCTAAACCACCCCAACAACATTCTGGAAACCACCCAGAATAATGCAAAAGAGTCTAGCAACTACCCAAAATACCTGATCAAACACCCAAAACACCCTAGTAACCACATAACATGTGCTAGCAACAACCCAGAATATCCCAGAATCATTCTAGCAACTCCCCAAAATAGCCTAGCAACTTCCCAAAGCACCCTAGTAGCCACCTAAAATACCCCAACAAGAGCAACAACCCAGAACACCCCAATCACTTTCTGGCAACCACACAAAAACATCCTAGCAACCACATAACATGCCATATCAACCACCCAGAATGCCTCAAAACACCTTGGCAAGCACATTTAATACCCCAACAACACCATAGCAACCATCTAGAACACTCCAGCAACATTCTAGCAACCCCCAAAATATTCCAACAACACCCTAGCAACCACCCAGAACACTCCAACAACATTCTAGCAACCAGCCAAAACATCCTAGCAACCAATCAGAATACCACAAAACACTCTAGCAACCACCTAAAATACCCCAACAAAATTTTGGCAACCCCCCAAAATACCCTAACAACAGCCCAGAACACCCAACCCTAATAACCCCTCCTGAATACCCTAGAAACCACCCAGAACACCCGAAACATCCAAGTAACCACCTAACATGCCATATCAACTACCCAGAACACAAAATATCCTAGCAACCACCTTTAATACCCCAACAACACCCTAGCAATCATCCAGAACACCCCAGCAACATTTTAGCAACTCCCAAAATATCCCTGCAACACCCTAGCAACAACCCAGAACACCCCACCAGTGGATGCAACATCCTAGCAGCCACTCAGAATACCCCAAACCACCCTAGTAACCACCTAAAATACCCCAACAACATTTTATCCCCCCCCACCCCC
>NW_015537960.1:1174197-1193110 GCF_001515605.1 Sinocyclocheilus anshuiensis
ACCCAGAACACCTAACCCTAATAACCCCCTGAATAGCCTAGAAACCAACTAAAATACCCCAACAACACCCCAGTGACGACCTAGAACACTCCAACAACATTCTGGTAACCACCCAAAACATCCTAGCAGCCAATTCAAAATACCACAAAACACCCTAGCAACCACCTAGAACACCCTAGCCTCATTGCAGTGACTTTTGCATGCACAGGCACTACTTTCTTCTGCAACACTTTTTTCCGATCCATTTGCTCTGTGCGTCAATGCTCATTTATAAACTTCAGCTAGTACAGTATGTCACGCATGCTCACTGTGAGCTTTGATTGACAGGAGTTATAACCAGCTCCCTGAAGTGAAGAAGAGGAGAGAGGAAGAAAAGAGGAAAAAAGAAGAAGAGAAAAGAAAACGGACCAACAGGCTGCGGGCAGAGCTCTTTAAAAAGGTAGACATATTGTTTGCAGACGTGTAGGACTGATCTGAGAGCAGTTTAGAGGAGTTAGTAGTGAAGACTGATCTCAGATCAGCTCTGAGATCCATCGGTAATCATTACAGCACAGGCTCTCTCTCGCTGTGTGGGATTGAATTTTGAGTCGTCGTTAACTGGTTCAACAAATTAGATTAATTCTCAGCATTAATCTTGAAAGTTAAGCTTTTCCAATACGCCTTTCCAAGGTGTTCGGTTATCTTATCAAAATTCCCCTAATTCAATGGGACCGGAGAAGGATGCCTTCTCTAAACCCGTTCCACCCCTTTAGCAGTGGAAATTGATTTTGCCTGATGTATTTTGTTCCTAAACACTCTAAATATAGACTAGTACCTGACACAGAGCGCGGAGAGTGATATTCAACACATTTGCTGTCAGAAGACACATTTCTAGGCCAGTCTTCACATTCACACACATCACACCGACTGGTAACAATCATCTCTGCTCAGAATGTTGCTTTCGTTAGGCAGCTTTTGACCAGCATTTGTTTGTTTTTATTTGCGGTGTCAAGCATCATTATTATCGCTGTTCATACTTTAGTGAGTTGAATAAATCCTTAGACCATGTCCAAACCAGGTGCACGCAGTCAATCACAGTATATTTGGTGTTTAATATATTCATGAGGAATGAGATTTTAACCCAATGAGATTTAGCAATGGGCGGGGCTACCCAGTGTGATGTCACAGCAATGTTATTTTACTTATATACTATAATAGATTAGAATTAGCTAATAGAATTAGCCTTTTTTATATATTCAGTTTTCATTTTTAGCAATTATTTGCTTTTGTTGTTTATTTTTTTAAATAATACAAATATTTATTATATTTGAACTTTTTTTTCTATTTTAGTTGTATTTAAATTTTTATTTATTTCTAATACAAATTTTGTCTTTTTAGTGCTTTCTGGAAAAAAATAAATATTTAAGCGTGTATATATATTTCAGCTTTATTTCAATTCATAAAAAATGTTTTTGTTCATGATAATAATAGAAACAGAATCAACTAAATAATAATAGAAACCAATCAACAAAATGTCATGTTGTTTGTCACAGTTGATGGTGAAGACAACAACTTTGAGTGTACTTGAATAGATGAATAGATCCCAAACTTTTTTGTCAACCAAACCACTTTGACCTAAAATATTTCCTTGAAGTACCTCTGACATTTTGCATTACTGTTTTAATATTATAACAACACATCTACATATCCACAGTTCTCTGATGTCGGTTAATGATCATATGACATGCAGGAAAACAAATAAAATATGATTAATCCAATATTATAATATTTATATATAAATTAATGTAATAATTTAAGAGTTTTATTTTTATTTTTATTTATTTTTATTTTTAAATTATTTTATTACATTTTATTATTCACTTATTATGTTTTAAATTATTTTAAATTAAAATTTTATATTTTTGTGATTTAATTGTTAGCTTTTCATTAACTCCTGCACCCCAGTTTGGGAAACGCCGGTACATGTTGTTTGGTCATAAACCCTGTTCTCCACACAATGGCATGACATTTTGTGTGAATCTGTGACACTCTTTTGAAAGTCTCGAGAGCAGACCTGAAACCCAAATCCTGCAGGGTCAGAGTCCAGTGTTGTGAGCATTAATGGGAGACTGACCTATGTCTGACGTGAGTAATTATGCTGAGAGAGGTGAGCCATGTCAGACTCCTACTGACACCGCATAAAGTGTCATTTTTCTGACGAGATCCTGGGGTTAATTAAAACCTGTGGGCTTTAGATTAAAGTGAAACATACCAGAGATGAAACAGAGTCGTGTGTGTGTGTGTGTGTGTGTGAAGGGGCAGGTGTGTGTGTGTGTGTGTGTTATATTACAGCTCATAGATGATTCTCAGGAAATACTTTTTTCTGATTGTTCAGTATTTATAAATAAAATATCATGGTTTTGGACATGGTACTGTAATACCATGATATATGAATACCAATATAGTAATGGTAATCATTCACTACCATAAAAAAGGAAATTTAAACAATAAAAACAAAACAACAATTAATCAAATCGGATAAATACTGATGGATCACATTGTTAAAAAAATTCTAAATATAGATTTTATTTGATATTTAAATTGTTAAATATATAAAATATTATATTATATATTTTACTTTTTATAATGCTATAGTGACCTCAATCAGGGTACATGTCATACTTTCTGGCCACCGGATGTCGCTATAGGCCAGAATATCGGTGTAGGTTAGTCAAAAATCACCACAGACTATCTGAAACTGAGCCTTAAATTGACATACTCCAACATATTCACATACACACAGAAATGTACATGTATTCTGCTCATGTATTTTTGTCATATGGCAACTCTTTCAACAGTTTCATCATAAACTCTTTCATCAGTTTCATCATGAGATTAGTTATGCTAGTATGCTGTTCTGAACATGGCAAAGGTTTCATCCTTTATTTATATATTTCGTGTTCTAACATCATTAGGTATTGATCACATTCAGTTATTGATGATAATGATGGTGGTGTGTATATGTAGGTATGCATGTGAGAGACGAATAATAGGAAAATATTCTGTGTGCAAGTGTGTGTGTGTGTTTTGAATGCTCTCTGGTTGGCAGTGCTGTAAAGAGCTTCATTGTGCTGTGTGTGTATAGAGCCACTGTTCACAGGAACGAACACCCATCTACTGCCAATGAAACCACTGCACATGCACATGGTAACACACACGCACACACACACACACACACACACACACACATACACACACAAAATATAGACAATAAAATCATTGGCAGCCAGTATGTGTGTGTCTGTCATGAGGCTGGACATTTTTCCAATATTTCTTCTCTGTTTCTGCCTCTCTTTATATGGGCGATTCTTCAACATACATCTGTTGAGATGAACATTTATCTCACATCCTGGAAAATCTGATCCCGTCCTTGATCAAGTACATTTGGAAGATTTACTTACCCTCAGGTCATCCAAGATGTAGATGAGTTTGTTTCTTTATCAGATTTGGAGAAATGTAGCATTCCATCACTTTCTCCCCAGTGGATCCTCTGCAGTGAATGGGTGCCGTAACAATGAGAGTCCAAACAGCTGATAAACACATCACAATAATCCACAAGTAATCCACACCACTCCAGTCCATCAGTTAACATCTAGAGAAGCCAAAAGCTGCGTGTTTGTAAGAAACAAAACCATCATTAGGAAGTTTTTAACTTCAAACCAAAATATGAGTCCTCTATCCATAATAACACTTTCACCAGTGAAACAGTTCATCTCCTGTTGTCCTCTCACATCAAAATCCAGCCACATATTTGTTTAGATCTGTTTTGGCTTGTAAACAGTGCTTGATCAGTGCAGATTTCTCTCCTGATTCAGATTAGATGACATTTACAATGGTGAAAGCGTTATTATGGACTCATTTCAGCTGGAAGCAGTGGTTTGAAGTTAAAATTGTGTTGATGGATTTGTTTCTTACAAGCACACAGTTTTTCACTTCACATGATGTTAACTGATGGACTGGAGTGGTGTGGATTACTTGTGGATTATTGTGATGTTTTTATCAGCTGTTTGGACTCTCATTCTGACGGCACCCATTCACTGCAGAGGATCCATTGGTGAGCAAGTGATGGAATGCTACATTTCTCCAAATCTGATGAAGAAACAAACTCATCTACATCTTGGACGGCCTGAGGGTGAGTAAAGTTTCAGCAGATTTTATTTTTTGGGTAAACTATTCCTTTAACACATTTTGTCGATATGTTACAGAAAGGAAAATCTTGGTGGGGAACAAGCCATAGAGAAAATTCTGAAAACTGAACCTTTCAACATGTTTAAAGCTACTTTCAATCTCTTTCTTAAAACTACAATGATAGTTTTTTATGCATTTTTTTTCTTTAAAACACACTATGGGATTAAAGAATCACCCAGACATCTAGTATTAATTATGATGTGTTTCAACAAAAACTTTTGGTGAGTCCAACTCTTGCTGACCACAAATGATGGACGTTTGGAATAAAACTGACCAAAGGCTTTTTAATTTTTTGCAGAAACTTCTGGAGAAGATTTTGCAGAGAGGAGGAAATCACTGACACTGCCTTGGACCCGTGTTTCTTCTCACTCCGCAGTTCTCATGCCGTCCCTTGAAAAATATGACATGACATTAGTTAGAAATATTATGGAATAGTTCCTTTCAGAATGAATGTGCCTTAAACATGGACTGCAGCCTTATTTCTGTGGCTCTGGATTACATCTTCTCTCTCTATACATACACTACCGGTCAAATGTTTGGAATAATTTTTTAATGTTAAGTCTCTTATGTTCCGCTAGGCTGCATTTATTTGCTCAAAAATACAGTAAAAAATGTGAAACATTATTACAATTTAAAATAACCATTTTCTCTTTGAATATATTTTAGCATGTAATTTATTTCTGTGATCAAAGCTGAATTTTCAGCATCATTACTCCAGTCTTCAGTGTCACACAATCCTTCAGAAATCATTCTAAGATGCTGATTTGCTGCTCAAGAAACATTTCTGATTATTATCAATGTTGATACAGTTGTGCTGCTTCATATTTTTGTGGAAACTTTGCATTTTCAGTGTTGCCAATTCTCCAAACAGTATCGCATGACACTGATAAACACAGGACTTCAGGATAGTCTTTTGGCTTGTTAGAGTTGCTTCAGTTGCCGTATAGACAGATTGTTCGCCCTTTCTGTGCCTCTATCCCTGTCATATTACATTATGTAAGAGACACGACATAAAAGAGCACAATATGGCTCCGGTCCTCATTGGTAAAAGCCTAAAATCCAACATTTGAAGATATCCTTATAACATGAAGGGCCTGATCCCGCTCTCAGCCATGCAGTCGTAGGTTCTGCGGGCTCATTATGACATCAGTAGCCTTCCTCTGTCCAGGTCTCTCCGAGGAATTTGACCTCGTCTGAACAGGAATGCATCACTAATGGAGCTGAGCGCTTGCACGGGGTGAAAGAGGCTTTTGTCCTCTCTCCAAACGAGCCGAGACTGTCCCACATGCGCCTGCTTAGACAGGACATGACTGTGCAATAGTCGACGAGTTATAAACCGGAGTCTTGCAGTAAAACTTGATTCAAAAGACCTTATATTATGTCCTTTTATTGTGTTTGGTATATTAGCTACTTTACATTTTTAAATCAAAACAATGGGCCAGAAGATGAAGAGTGGAGTCTCATAACGTAGCTTTGTGAATATGATAAGATGATGCATTTTAGGCCAGACTTTAACACTGAACCTAGAATACAAATGTAGGCGCAAAAATGCTCAACCAACTACTACAAATGATCAAAATCCCTGTATGACCAATCATTTCACTCAGCGTAACGCACCTCTAAAGCAGCTACTTCAGTCATGCAAGTAACAGCTTTTATTTCTTTGAATGGGGAAACATAAAATTCGCCAAAGCAGTGCAGCATACTTACTATTCAATTTCATATTTGATATCACCGATGAAATCTGACAGCAACTGTCTCATAAATTTTGATTCTTTGTATATGTGAAACGGGTGTCAGACTCGATTCCTGGAGCCAGAGCCCTGCAGAGTTTTGTTCCAACACACATACCATGTAGTTTTCAAATAAGCCTGAAGGACTTGATTAGTTGGATCAGGTGTGTTTAATTAGGGTTGAAACTAAACTCTACAGTGCTACGGCCCTCCACGAATTGAGTTTGACACCCCTGATCTAAAGCATTTGCTAAAGTCTTTGGTTCAATACAAATGTCTGCTCTTATATTTGCATTTACAGGTTACTCAGGGCGTGCTAGAATTTCCTTCTGGAGATGTTATTCAGGGAAATAGCTATAAATATGTTGGCTTTAAAGACCGTTTTTGATGTTTTATGCCTGAGATTCACAAACTTTTTTGTAAGCTTAACCCGTTTGACCTAAAATGTTATAAATTATATATATTATAAATATTACATATATAATTGCTTGAAGCCCCCTGATATTTTAATAATTTAACAACACAATTGGATGCTCACAGTTCTCAGTTAATAATCATATGACATGGAACTAAACAAATAAAATATTTAATCTGTTTTTTTTTTGTATTTGATTGTTTTTGTTTTTTATTATGTTTTATTCATTTACATTTTAATAAACAATTTAATCATTTTTAACTTTTCATGAACTCAAAAATTCCCGCATTTTGGGAAACCCTTTTTAACTTGACATGCCATCTTAAAAAGCAAACGTTCATGCCAGTGTTATTTGATAGTTTTTACTATAATATTTTGAATTAGTTTTTATTGTGAAATTTTCTGTTTTAATTTTAAAATAGTTAAGTTTAATAGTTTTAGTGTTTTGGACAATTTTTAGTAACTTTTTTAATATGAATTTTTTATTTAAATTTTAGTACATCAAGTTAAACCAAATGAAAATGAGAAATGTTGCATTGGCAACTAGCTGAAATAAAATTTACAAAAGTTAATTTTTTAATATTTTGTTTTCATTTGATTTGATTTCATTTGAAGTTTATTTTACTTCAATTTTAGTACAACTAAATAAAAATGTTTCTTTGGTAACTAGCCGAAATAATATATATATATATCAGTTTATTGAGTTTATTTTAATTCAAATAACGAAAGGTTGTTTTGTATGGTTGTAGTTTTAGTTAACTGTAATAAGTTACAGTAAAATGGCACAAGACACAATGCAATGGCCAGAGACATCCATCTGATGTATGGGTACAGAAAACAGTGCAGACAAAACGCTTGAACATTTCCTGCTCAAACGGCCCCCGAGGGTCTTTATTTACATGCCAGTGTTGACATTTCAGCTTTGTGCTTCAAAAAAACATGTTTTGTACCTTCTTATTTTCCTTCTAAACCTTTAGCACAAATCTCAGCAGATTTTGTCTTCTAGGCCATCTACATTTAGAGTCTGTTCCTCCTGTCATGACGAATATTGATGTGTTTTTGCAAGAGGGCTTTTCTCAGTATTCTGGGCTTTGAGTTTGATGCTAATAAAAATGACAGAATCCTAAAAGCACAGTCCTAAATAACAGGAAATCAAATACATTTCGGCTGGATGGATGGATGGATGAATGTTGCTCTTGAGAAACTTCTGGCCTCGGATGAAGAGCCGTGATGAATCATAGCGGGATGTTGATTACTACAGCGAAATACTGACCTAGAATCAGAGCGAACCGCGTAAACCCATAAATCGCCTTTTCTCTGAGAATTATTGTGGTTCCTTAGATACAAAAGGGTTTTTACAACAAACTTTTAAAAACGACATGCTGAATGAGGAATAGGATCTCTCAAAGGCATTCGTGAAACTGGAAACCCTGTTGTCTGGGACTGTAAAGTCTGATAGTTTGGACCCGATCACCCCTGCTGAGGGGGTAAAGACGGGTCCTTACCTGGAGATATGTGAACTAGACCCCTTCTTTGATAGCAGATCTGAAGGATTACTTCATCAGGTGAAACGGAGACACCACAGGTAATTGATCATAAAGCATTTCTTGTTTGTTTTTTCCCCCACCGCAGTAATGGACAGCACAGGTGAAGCATGCAATGAAGTTTATAGGACATGTACATGGTGAACACTGACCCTGCTTTATCACAGGAGCTCATCTGAAGTCTATTTCACACCTGAAGACAGCTGGTGCACTGACTCCAGGATGGGATGGGACGGATTACATCAAAGAGCACGGGGCCCATGAGAACCATTCTACCAAATGGGTCCTTTTGTGTTTCTCATTAACATATGTGACCCTGGACCACAAAACCAGTCTTAAGTGTCAATTTTTCGAAATTGAGATGTATAAATCATTTGAAAGCTGAATAAATAAGCTTTCCATTGATGTATGGTTTGTTAGGATAGGACAATATTTGGCTGAGATACAACTATTTGAAAATCTGGAATCTGAGGGTGCAAAAAAATCTAAATATTGAGAAAATAATCTTTAAAGTTGTTCAAATGAAGTCCTTAACAATGCATATTACTAATCAAAAATTACGTTTTTATATAATTACGGTAGGAAATTTACAAAATATCTTCATGGAACATGATCTTTACTTAATATCCTACTGATTTTTGGCATAAAAGAAAAATCGATAATTTTGACCCATACAATGTATTTTTGGCTATTGCTACAAATATACCCCAGCGACTTAAGACTGCTTTTGTGCTGCAGGGTCACATATGAGTAAGTAATGACCATGGATTTTATCTATGGGTTGTTACTGGGGTTTCCCTAAACACACAAAAATCTAGTAACTTTATGTTAATTTGTATTATTTATTTGATGCTTTTGTAGGGTTCTCATAATTCTTTTTTTAACCCCGTTATCATGATTGTTTTGTAAAAATCTATCAATCACTGCATTATTTAAAACAATGCTATATAATTTTTCTTCTTAAAAAATTAAGCATTTAAAAAATAAACTTGAAATGAAATGAAATCAAATAAAAATGTGAAAAACAAAACAAAAACTTATTTTATTTAATCTAGTTGCCAATGCAACATTTCTCATTTTCAATATTCAGTATATTTTTTCTTCAGTTATATTATTTATTGGAAAAAATATCAATGGAAAAAATTGGCTAAAATTATTGGCACCCCTAGAAAATCTTATGAGTAAAATATCTGAAATATACTCCCATTCATATTTAGCTTTCTTTTCGCACACCAGGGTGACTAAGAGCATGTTCCACAGGATTGTAAATATGAGGAACACAAAGGCCAAATTCCCTTAATCATCCATCACAAAAGAACAAAATGAAGCTTCTGCCATGGCCGTCCCAGTTGAGCTGAACCCTATAGAAAATGAGTGATGTGAACTGAAGAGAAGAAGCACCAGCATGGAGCTGTGAATCTGAAGGATCTGGAGAGATTCTGTATGAATGAGTGTTCTCTGATCTCTTGTCAGGTGTTCTCCAAACTCATCAGGCATTATAGGAGAAAACTCAGAGCTGTTATCTTGGGAAAAAGATGGTGCAATAATTGGGTGCCAATAATTGTGGCTAATGTGAACTAGAGAGAACTTTCCATTGTTTTACTTCAATGATAGGTTAGAATTTTGTGAATTTTTTTAATGAAAGATCAAAATCATAAACGATGCAGATTTATTTTCACAGCCACCTTTGCTCACATTAACCAAGGGTGCCAATATTAGTGAAGGGCACTGTATATATATATATATATATGTGTGCGTGTGTGTGTAAACACTAATAAATATGACGAAAAGACACTAAAACAATTGAAAGCAGAATAAAAAACTAATTCAAACTAATTCAAAATATTTATCAAAAATTTTAATTATACTAAAATAACACTGGTATATATGTATGTATATGTGTGATATATAATTTTTCATATTTTGGATAATTATTATAATTTATCAACATTATATTGATAATTATAATTATAACGTAATTTGTCTCGATTTTTTTTTTTACTATGAAGAAATGCAGTGACGTTAAGTAATATCCTTATTGTGACTTATTCTCTCACTCAGACACTCATTCATGCATAAATATTTCAATAAATCGTTCTTGGAGAAAAGCTAATCACTGTTCAAATGGGGGTTCTATGTTCGATGCAACGGGACAATCTTTGAGACGAGGACGTGTTTCAAATGGATTTCTGCGGTCTCTTGAAGTTGGATCCATTCCTGTCTGCTCTTTTGAAATCGGAGTAATGCAAGAACAGAATGATGAAATCACAGTATTTTGCTCTTTCGAAATGAGATTTCACTCATGTGGCTACAAACCGAATGTTCTTGATGTTGTTATTGTGCTCAGATCTCTCCTGCATGTGCAGTCTGAGCTTTTGCGTGTTCTTTATGTGTTTCAGCTTTTGAATGATGCACAGGTTCATCGTGGATGTGGTGATTTCACACCTGCATTATTGCTCTTGTGCTGCAGTAAATCAGGGCAGATTCACAGTGCAGTAGTTTGGAAGATCATGCACTGCACATGAAGACTCAACTCTATCTGTGGCATAAACAGTGTAGACCATTTGCATTATTCATTTACTTCTTTACTGATATCATGAGAGGTCACAAGAGGTCAGCCACAAGACTTAAAGGGGTCCTATTATGCTCTTTTACAAAGTCTTGATTTGGTCGGGAAATGTCCCGCCCCTTATCATAGCCGCCTGCCAGCTTCAGTGTAAATATTGCGTCAAAATCAAATCAATTTGAGTGCGATTTAAACCCGGATGATTGTAACCACTCTAAGTTCGTCTGCCTTGGGAAAGCTAGCGTGTCTCAGACATAGTGATAACACTCGTTGCCTTCTCTAGTGCAGCTCAACCAGGTCTCGTCCCATTCGTGGATATTTGTGATATCACAAATCCCAGAAAATATGCGTTGTAGTCCAAACGAGTCATTCGTTGTAGTTTTTGAAAAACGAAATAAAATAAAATATCTCCTTTTGAAGTGGACTTTGAGCTTTGTAACTTTGCAGATCTTTTTTATGCTCAAACAGCAACATTACAGACTAACTAAAGTTGAAAAAGTGAAAAAGCATAATAGGACCCCTTTAAAACAAGTAACCACGGCTATGGGGGAAAATGCCACCAAAAACTACAAAACAGTCATTGGAATCACATGATTTCTGATATATATATCTAATATATATGTATATATTTTATAATATTCTATTCTAGGCCTATCTTATCATAGGTTAAGACAGCATAAAGCTGAAAGGTTGAAAAACCTTTCAACTTTCAGCTGTCTTTCCATAGAAGATAGAAGAAGAAGACAGAAGAAAACACCGTGTGCATTATATACCTATACATATATATTACGACATGCATTGCATACCTTTTTGTTTTTATCAAGATAACCTTGTAACCCGGGCAAGGATTGTCTGTTAAAACTTCCTATATATTGTTTGTTAGCGAATGTTAATGAACGTTGTTATTAGCTGTAACCGACGTGTCTGGTCTTTTCTCTTCCAAAATCAGAGTCGTCAAGACAGCGGCGCGCGCAAACCGTTGCTCGAGTTCAAATGGCTCGTGCGCTCATGGAGAGCTGATGTGTGGCGCGCGCGTCCAAACGCTCTGAGAGTCTCTCACATTTCAGGAAGTGTCGGAAGTCCTCAGCTGCTGTCCGTCTGAAGTGCTCTATATTATGGTCGCGCAGCCGTGATCCGCGTGGATCGTCCGTGTGGATCTCCGGTCGGGCACCATGTCCACTCGGTACAGCCTGAGGCGTGCGCTTCTGCCCAAGGTCTGCGCGCATGTTGTGTCCGTGCTGACTGTCTGCTGCGCCGGGGGGCTCTTTCCAGCCGGTAAGACACATTTGACTAGAATTGCTTTGTGCACTTACAACTTTCAAATGACTGTGCGGCTGCGGCTCAAAACCTAGTACGCTGCCTACTTAGTCAAACAGCATCTTTGGGCATCATGGACACGCAAAAGTCAAACTGCACAGTTGTTTATTTAAAACACGGTTTCTACCTGATCTGACACTTAAATCCAAATGTTTTGATTTGCACAGGTAATTTAGATGAAGTAGCTTGCATTTAGGTTACTTGGCATAAAACATTGTAGTTTGTGTTTTAGGAACAGACCGAGTCTCTTGTTCTCAGAGCAGCACAACTGATGCATGGTGGACAGTTTGTATTAAGAACATGCTCTGATGTTTCTCCAGAACTGCTTCTTTGAGAGATATTTGTGCTTAATTGAGGCATTAACAGAACATCTGTGGTTTGATGGTGGTTTTTATTGTCATAACTTGGTTTATCAATACACTATTTGGCGACCAGATGATGATCATTGTGAGTTGATTATAATGATTTCATCTAAAATACAGCTGAATGTGAGGGAATCTCACAAAACCTGCTCAAGTCATACTTAAAGCTAAATATTTTTGCTTTAAATAAAATTGTAATTTTTTCCTTTCTTTTGGACCAATGAGAAATTTGATTGATTGATTACTGCAGGAAAATTTTGTTTTGGAAAAATATGATTGATTAATTCATTGACTCAAGAAAATGAAGGTTATTTTTCGGACAAAGATTTATTTATTTGTTTATTTATTGCATTGTGTGCATTATTTTTGAGAACATTTTGCCTATTTTCCTCCTACATTCTCGTTACATTTTTATTACTGTGATTCCAATAATGGTATATGCATTTTTTTTTAATTGTAGAGAATGTATACATCATGTTACTATTTTTGTACTACCTTTTATGTATGCTATTTTTTTAAATACATAAAAAAAAAATGACAGCATACTTTGTGTAATATGGTATAAAATGACGCTATTACAGTAATGAGGATCTAATGAGAATAATCAATGTGAATAATGGCATTTAATATATATATATATATATCACATCATCATTGGTAAAGTTCTCTTAATTACCACAGAACACAATCAGTCTCTCTTCTCCTCCTGATGCTAAATGTATTTGTGTGCGAGTGATGATTATGTTATTGTGTGCTCTGCTGAGTTAATTGCATGTAGACGATCATTAATAGTTAAAGGCTCATTCATCATAGAGCCAGTTACTGATATGAAGTGGATGCAGTCACGGTGATTTATATGATGCGAGCACTAATGAAACAAACCTGCTGCATACAACACTGGCAGATTTGATAAATGACACAGCGTTTACAGCAACATGGTACTTGATCAGCCACAGATACTTTCATTAAATCAGAGTGCTTATACAAAACAGGTGTGCTGGAGGGGGGATGAGATGTGGAGCATCATGTAACCATCATCGTTTACAGTATAATTTGTTAACATTGGATAAATGTAGCATTACATCACTTGCTCCCCAATGGATCCTCTGCAGTGAATGGGTGCCGTCAGAATGAGAGTCCAAACAGCTGATAAAAACATCACAATAATCCACAAGTAATTCACACCACTCCAGTCCCTCAATTAATGTATTGTGAAGCAAAAAGCTGCGTGTTTGAAACAAATCCATCAAGACATTTTTAACTTTCAACCGTTGCTTTCGAATAAAGTAAGAGTCCATAATCCATAATATTGCTTTTCCAGTGAAAAAGTGGTCTTGTCTGAATAAGGAGAGAAATCTGCACAGATCAAGCAGCGTTTACAAGCTAAAACAGTCCAAAACAAATATGTGGGTGGATTTTGATGTGAGAGGAACAACAGGAGATGGACTTTTTCACTGGAGAAAGCATTATTATGGATTATGGACTCATATTTAGCCGGAAGTGCCGGTTTAAAGTTAAAGCATCATGGATTTGTTTCTTACAAACATATAGCTTTTTGCTTCACAAGACGTTTTTTGATGGATTGGAATGTTGTAAGATTGATTACTTGTGGATTATTGTGATGTTTTTATCTGCTGTTTGGACTCTCATTCTGACGGCACCCATTCACTGCAGAGGATCCACTGGTGAGCAAGTGATGTAATGCTACATTTCGCCAAATCTGATGAAGAAACAAACTCATCTACATCTTAGATGGCCTGAGGGTGAGTACATTTACAGCACATTTTCATTGTTGGGTGAACTAGTCCTTTAATAATTCTGGTTCCTCAACAGTTATTTTATACTAAACAAAACTATTGTTGGTTGCATAACTTTTGCTGTTTACATCATACTGTAAAAAAATATATTTTTGAGATGAGATGAGAATTGTTTCTACACCAAATTTATTTTCAGTTTATTTTAAAAAGTAAGGGTTTGGTTCTCAAGAACCGCTCCAATCGATTTAGATCAATAATTCTTGATCTCCAGAATGATTCTATTTTTGTTTGATTTGTTAAAAAGAAGAGTCTTGTAGTCATTTGTGAGTCATTAAAGGGAGACATAGGCAAGGAAGGGCAGAGGAACCCAGAAAGATGAGTTTGGAAAGATGTGAGGTGAAAGTCAAGAGAAAGAACAGAGAGGAAGACATGAGGAAGAGACGAGCCCATCACAGTGGGGTGTTAAACCAGAAACCGTTGATGTGACAACAAGGTTACAGAGACACGCGATCAAAGCGGCGCTGATACCCAACATGTGTTTGAGAGAGGATGTCGACTACTGCGTGTGAACACTGTCCCTGAGGCTGCTACAAATGCTTCTGTTCCCTCCAGACGCAGCTTATGGGCAAACCAGAGAGTTCATTCCCACTTCTGTGAGCGTGTGGCATGTTTGAAGTTAAAGTTCAGCAGAAAATGAAAACTCTCATCATTTGCTCACCCTCATGTCATTACAAATGTGCCTGGTTTTCTTTCTGCTGTGGAACACAAAAGCAGATGTTTAGCAAAATATCCAAATGTTATAATATTCTAGAAGTAGTCCATATTACATACACTATCATTAAAAAGTTAAAGAAATTAATACTTTTATGCATTAAAATTGATCAAAATTGACAGTAAAGGTATTTATGTTACAAAAGATTTATATTTTAAATAAATGCTGTTCTTTTGAGCTTTCTATTCATTAAAGAATGCTGAAAATCATGGTTTCCACAAAAATATGATGCAGCACAACATTGTTTTCAACATTGATAATAATCAGAAATGTTTCTTGAGCAGAAAATCAGCATATTAGAATGATTTCTGAAGGATCATGTGACACTAATGATGCTGAAAATTCAGCTTTGCATCACAGGAATAAATTATATTTAAACATATATTCAAATAGAAAACAGTCATTTTAAATTGTAATAATATTTCAAATTTTTGCCCTTTTTACTGTATTTTTGATCAAATCAATGCAGCCTTGGTGAACATAACTTTCAAAAACATTGAAAAATCTTCAAACTTCTTAATGATAGAATGTGCAATATTCCATGTCTTTTGAAGTCGAATGATAGTTTTATAGAAGGAAAAGACCAAAATTTGAGTTGTTATTCACTGAAAATCTTGTAGTTCTGAAATCACATTCACAGTCACAGTTTTAAATGCATCGTGTTGCATTTGGTCACATGACATGTGAAAACCAGTAGAGCAAGACTTCAAAAATCTTGAAATATTGTTCACAAGTTGTATAAACTACTTCTGTGGTGCTTTTTTGACTGACACATTCATTGCATGGACAACAAAAGTTTCACAGAAGAAAGAAAATACATTTTGGGTGAACTGTACCTTTAAGATTTTCATGCACTCACTTGCTCTGGAGGAGAAACACAGCAACTCATCTTCCCACAATTCCCCCCTGGTGCGAAACACGGCGCGTCTGTGACAGGAAGTGGTTACCTGGCTGCCTTAGTTAAAGGCTAATGAGGGAGTTTATCAGAACAGGTGCCTCCCCGCGGTCCCACGAGGCCTGAATGCATCCGCGCGGCTGTTTTCAGAGTCCAGCATGTGGTCCTGCATAAAGGCCGCTGGAGTCGGAAAATGACTGGAAATCCTTAATGGCATGGTTTTATGAGCAGGCGTCTGCAGAGATTGTTCGGTTTATGGGTATGATCTGTTATTAAATGCATGAGGGTCGCGGAGATGCCGTTGCGAAGCATCTGTTATTTCGCATTATTAAAGTTGACAGGAAATCTTAACTGACCCTATTTGCTTCCTTTATGCATATTTCTAGTCTTGTTGTGTATGATTCATCATTGCATATTATTCATCGTCAAACAATATGTTGTTTGTTCATTTAATTAGCCGATGTAGATACTGATATCTAGAGAGCAGAGAGGCCAGTGACCGATTTAATGCTTGCATGTCATTTAGTGGTTGAGATCTGGATTATATTTGAATAAACAGCTATAAATGGCTGTTTAGACAATGTTTTGGCAAACTTTCTTTCCATTTTGGTTCCATTCGGATGTGAAACATCCACTTTTCACTGTCCTAAAGAAGAAAATTCCTCGTTTCCCATTTAATATCATTTTTAAATGAGAAAAACAATACAATTTGAAAGGTTGGGGTCAGTAAAATTTTATTTTGTAGGAAATTAATACTTTTATTCAGCAAAGACGGATTAAATTGATCAAAAGTGACAGTAAGTACATTCATAATTTTACAAAAAAACATTCTGTTCCAAATAAATTGTTCTTTTGAACTTTCTATTCATTAAAGACTCCTGGAAATCACTGTTACTAAACATATGAAGCCGCACAACTGTTTTCAACATTGATAATAATCAGAAATGTTTCTTGAGCAGCAAATCAGCATATTAGAATGATTTCTGAAGGATCATGTGACACTGAAGACTGGAGTAATGATGCTGAAAATTATGCACAAAGAGCTTTGTGCTTTGTTACTTGTTATAAGAAACAAAGTCAAATTTTTCAACTTCTGTCCATTCTGTCATTAAAATCAAACAATAAATGCCGTTTTGACGCTTTTAAATGTGACGTGATGGATCACTGTGTAGCAGCTTCATTTCAACTTACTGACATGTATCACATCTCATGTAATCACTCATTCAGCGTTTCAGCCATGGAAAGACCCCAATAAAACAGCTTGTGAACAATGTCATTTAACGTTGCATTTACCTCAGCAAAGTAATCCACTGTTCACACTAAAGAGGAGCTCATTTACATTTCATTATATATGTATGTTTGAATAAATCTGGCATGAAGACAGTTGTTTATGAAAACGATATGTGCAACTGAGTGGTATACAGACGATTCAGTTTTTATTTGAATGTAATTATGATATCTGAAAATAAATAGCAGTTAATATAATAGCTCTGTTATAAATTTTAACCTTTAATATAACAGTAATGTACGAAATGAGAGGGTTCCCACTATAGTTTACAGCATTAGTTAGGACAGATTATTTTCCTTAAGAAAATCAGATTATCGGTACAGGCAGATATCATTCTGAATAATCGGCTATCGGTATCGGTGGAGAAATTCAGCATCAGCAAACAGAAGTTTTTGTGTATCTAAGCATCTGTAGACTTTCCATTAAAGAAAAGTAGTTTTGATACATGGAACATCTACTTTCTGTTTAATCGTATTTTTCAGTCGCAATACAATGGCAAAATGCATTCTGAATGCATTGTAGAGTTACACATTCGTTCTGTCCCCTCATGCCTTATTATCAAATGACAGTTTTGGAGTACAGTACGTTAATGGTCCGGTTGAGCAAGCACTCGTCCGCACTGCCAGGAATATATCGCAGCAGAGCTGAAAACAGCTGATTAGGATTGAGTATCTACTGGTGAATGCATGACGGCCAGAAAAAGTTTCAGGCGAACCGGCAGCTGTTCATACACCACTGGAACGTTGAGAGAGAGAAAGCAAGAGACACCCTGGAAAAACAGACTGTTGAAGGTGTGGGGGGTTAATGAAAGACATACGGAGAGGACAAGAGAGAGACAGATCCTGTGCAGTGACAGACAGTTGAACACGTGTAGGTTAAACACTACAAAAGACGTCTACACGCATGAGAGCAAGAGAGAGAGAGAGCGGTCAAACATTTAAACTCAACTGACCCCATCCAGAACCTTTCACCCTCTAAATATGAAGGGCAGAGGCGATTGTGTTCTCAATAAAGCTCAACAGTGGCTGCCCACCTCTTCAACAGCCCTGTTTTTCTCATTCATTTTCTCCACAGGGAATTTAAAGACTTAAAGCAAACCAGCCAGCTCTGAGATGAATCACCGTATTTCATCTGCTAAATGAATAAATATGAATGCTCATTCTTTAATTCGAAGTTAAAATTATTTGGAATTTTGAAAAAATTTGAAAAAAGTCAAAGGTACACAACTGTTTGCATACTGAGAGAATGTACTATTCAAGCGCTTTTATCCAAACTGACTTTTGTTGCATTCAAGTTTAGCATTTAATCAGTTCATGCATTACCTGGGAATCGAACCCATGACCTTGTCGTTGCTAGTGCCATGATTGAGCTACAGGAATGCCATTGACTTGTATAAATTAATTAAAAATGTATGAATATTGACTTTAAGTCATTGATTATAAGATTTAAATAGCAAAATATCGTAATATATTTGTTGTGGCTTGTAGGATTTTAGGACCGAGCAGTTGCTGCTGAGGTCCTATAATTTGGTAATTAAGCATTTTTGTAGAAATGAAGATGAAATCATATTGATTTGTGGCTTCTAAAGCATATCATTCCTGAAGTAGGTCTGTGTTGAATGGTTTATACATTGTTGATTAAAAAATACTTTATTTGTGGAGAAAGTGGATGAGAATTTGACTTTTTGCTTTTGTTTTTTTCTGTCTCTGTCCTAAAAGTCAGTTTGAGCATCAGTGACATTTCTGTGGGATCTTTCATGAAGTAATTATGAATATTTTTGAACTGACTCTTGTATTTAATTATAAATGTTCAAGGTGGTGTGTTTCAAAGAAGCATTATAAATTCACATTTCTGAGAAGTAAAAGTAATTTTTTTCCCACTTGTAAATGGAGAGTCAGCATGAAATCAGCATGATCTTATTTACTTCATGAATTTTTTTAATCATCAACGCAAAAATTGAATATAAAAATAACATTTGACTTTTATCTCTTTTGATCTAATTCTTCTTCTTCTTGTGTATTTCAAGAAGTCAAAATA